>NC_139714.1:19402538-19415038 GCF_964188405.1 Protomyctophum parallelum
TTACTTGGAATAAATGAGTCATGTTTAATTGCTTGCCTACCCTACTGGTTTATGGTGTAATTAACCAGACAGGGATGAACAATTCCCCCCGGTAGAAAGGTAAAAAGAATGTGAGGGATGTATTGAGGTGGACTGATTTAGTCTACATTTTAGACATATATTGATGAGTTCCAATCTAAAGTGATTTCACCAAGGGGGAGGTTGTCTGAGAGCACACAGGTGCTGTTCAAAAATGCATGTTCCTGCATCTGTGAAGGAAGAAGTACCTTATTGCCTATACAGAAATACTTAATTAACCCATTAAAGGAGTAGTTCATCCCAATAAATGAATTATTTTCAATCAATTACACATGCCACAGTATGCCAAAAATATGCATATGTCCGGGCAAGGTACAATTTACAATTTAGAGTTAGGCATTTAGCAGACACTCCTAATCCAGAGCGACTTACATTAAGCAAGAACAAAAAAGCATGGCAATACATCACCCCTTTTTACATACAAAGTAGTTATCATGAATCATACGTAAGCTAAGAACGTAACAGTGGAATAACTATGCATACTATATAGTGCTATGTTTACATAAAATGCTATAAATCTATATAAACTGCTATCTAAGTCTACATAAAATGCTATCCAAGTTACATAAGTTGAGCCTTTGCATACGGAGGTCGAGGCTAGGGCAAGTACTACGGCAAGTGCTATGGGCTAAGATGGAGTCTGAAGAGGTGCGTGTTCAGACTGTGGCGGAAGATTGGGAGTGAATCTGTAGTTCTGATTGCAATGCATTCCATAGTTTTGGAGCCAGAAGGGAGAAGAGTTTGGGACGTGTGGAGCGTTGACGCAGCGATTTTAGCGAATGTACTTCCAGCTTCCCTGCGCCGGCTGATCCGAGCGCTCGGGAGGGTTTGTAGGGTGCGATCAGACTTGCAAGATATGGCGGTGCCATACCTTTGGTTGCTTTGAATGCCAGCAGAGTTTTGGCAGCGACCAGGAGCCAATGGAGGGAGCGGACATGACATGTGAGAATTTTGGTTGAAAATTGGTTATGCATGCATCATTTCAAATGGTATTCAATCACATATTTACACCCAATGGGTGAGCCCTATACTCTGCACTACGTGACTATACACTCTCTGACAAGCTAGCCTGAGCTAACGTGTTAGGTTTCTGGTCTAGAGGGGCGGGTCGCGGCTCAGATTTGCGCACGCCCTGATTGGATCTCATCGATCTGTCCGTCACCCCCGGCCCCTCCTCTCCCCCCTAGTGCAGCGCTACGTCACATCATTTGGAGCGACGCCCACCCGGAAGGGTTGACTCACACTTTTAGACCAGAGCGGCCAATGCGTTCCTCCAGGCTTTCAATTTTTGCACCAACAAAAATGAAAGCCTGGTACTGAGGCTACTGACAAGCAAACACCGGACTGTAGCAAAGAGGTTTGCACAATGTACACACGCAGCAGAGGCCAATGTACACAACCACACCAGGTACAGTAAACACATTACAGACATGCTGCACATGCAGTAAGTACCAGGCATACAGTATGAGTACGTCCACATGCACGCGTCACGCGGTGACATCCTAATGTGCAGATGTCAGAGTCTTCATTAGTCTTTAAAGGGAGATCTTTCGACGTAACATGCAACTGCAGCCTTTCAGCCGACTAGAAATACATCCAATCACTAGTACCACGCGCACGAGTGCAGTGCACACACACACACACACACACACACACACACACACACACACACACACACACACACACACACACACACACACACACACACACACACACACACACACACACACACACACACACACACACACACACACACAGTGAGAGCCTCATTCCAGCACATTTGACACAGGAACAAATCACTATGCTCAAACACAGCTGGCTGCTGATGCGTTCACATAAACACTGTGTTTAACCTCTCCTTATCCCTGTATACAGTGCAGCCCACTGCTTTAGGTCATTCATTGTTCCACAGAGGTCAACCGGATCCTCAAAGGAGATAAGAAATGTCTTGAAAACCCACAGACAGACCAAGCCACTTTCAAAATGTTTCAAAAATAGCAGATCTACAAGCTGTCACCACCTTTCACATTGGGACACGTTGTGAACTTGTAGATCTGCTATTCTCTGTGCTCTAGTACAAAAAAGTAGTGCATTAATTTACGAAAACAAACAAAAAGCTGAAATGTGGAGTTACCTGCGTGGTTTCTGACCGACAGCAACGATATACAAACTATTATAAGGGGAACCAGAACTGACGTTGTTAATGATCCCTATGGCGTTCATTCTCTGAGAACTGACACTTTGTCCAGATGCTATTGCTAATAAGACCGTCCCTCAAGGGGAAAAGGTCCCTGTCAAATGATTATGGTAATAATGGTGATGTAATGGTAATAAAGGCATGTCAAGTATCCGAGACCTTGTTCTCAGAGTACAGAGAAACTAATTGCATTTAATGAGGGGTCATTTCCATAACCTTTGTAATGTCAAATATTAGAAATATATATTTCTCTACACCTGGACTGTGGTTTGAAGGAGATTAGGCCATGTTCAAGTCACAGAATGAAATGAAAAGAATGCTCTCTCGTCTGTTTTGTTTTACTATTACAACGAACATGATGAAGCCCTACATGCAGGGCACAACGTTGTTCTCTTTTAGTTCAAAAAAGACTGGAGAGCGGTTTATTGTGTGATGCGGACATTCCTGTTTCCTTCACTTAATAGCCAACACAAATATAAAAACAAATACACAGATGCAGGCGTCACTTGTACAGAACAATATTGAAAAAAAGTGTGAAAACCTTTCTTGTGCAGAACTGAGTTAAATAACAATAGACATGGCGATAATTCATGTATTTAGATAGTCTACTCTGCTAGCTGTGTCTATAATGGCTTCACATCCTAGTGGGGTGACTGACACCTTCAGAAAATGAATTATTATTATGTGGTTGGCACACAAGCGACATGCAGTGCATACACATTGAAGTCTTGCAACACGTGGCCTTAATATCACTAGGTTTAACTCTGTTAATAATCTGAATTCATGTCTCTGTCTGTGTGTACGGCTGTAATGCACGTCACTTGAGAACCGCTCGTTCGCCCCACCGACATCAAGTTCGACACATGTGTTCCACACCCCCACAGGGAGTGCAGTGCCCGGTGTCGAGTCAGTTGGACCCACGTTTGTCCAGAACTGCCACAAAAGGCCTCTGCCTGGGCTCTGGACAGGGCCCCTGCCCAGGCTCATATGGAGCTGGCCTGTACTGACATCACAACACTCCATATTTGGGCATGCCTGACACAGAACAGAAAATATGCTACATATTATTTATATGCCACTTTTGAAAAACAAGTTTACAAAGAGCTTCACAACTCAAACCACAACAACCACAGTGTGGAGAAAAAAAAAGAAAAGAACAAACAGCAAAAAGCTAAAACAACAAAGAGACAATTATTCCAAAGCTTCCATGAACAGAGACTATAACCCACAACTTAAAAGCCGGTCTTTAAGTTGGATTTTTCAGTGGATTTTTCAGTTAAAACCTTTTAATACAGATTTAAGGACCATGACAAAGACTTTTCATGTTTTGTAAAACCAGCATGTCATGAAACCTTTAATTTCACTGTAGTGGTACAGGTAATGTAAAGTGGTGCAACCACTCCAAGGATGTCCCCAAGCAATGTCCCCATGTCCGTCCCTATGGTCGGTCCCTATGTTTAGAGTACCAACAGGGGGCACTGTTGCACCACTCATTCCAGACTGGTCTGATTTATTTTCTGTACATAAATGTGGGTGCACATATATAATTACTGTATACAGCACGCACACAGCACACACAGTATATGTATGCATATCAATCAATCAATCAATTAATATTTATAGAACACAATTCAGAGTGCTTCACAGGAAAAAGAGAGGAAAAACAGAAACAAGAAAACAAGAATCTAAATGCAAATACAATAATAAAGCATCAACTATAGTAATAGTAGAGAAAAGAGCAAGTAACAGGAAAAGACATGCAACCATCTAAGTAAAAGCAATGCTAAAAAGGTGTGTCTTAAGGTTTCGTATAAAAATGTCCACGGATTCAGAGAACTATAGATCCCTCGGCAAGCTGTTCCACAGCACGGGGCATAGTAACTAAAGGCAGCTTCTCCATATATCTTTTTGTGTTTGGAGTCTCTGGATTCTCTAGGAGACCAGCACTATAGAGGATCTAAGGGGTCTGCCGGGCACGTAATTAGGAAGCATTGCTAAGAAGTAGGCAGGTGCATTCCCATTCAATGTTTTAAAAAGTAAAATCATTTTAAAATCTATTTAAGCAATAAGCCACGAGAGGTCTCAGCTAGGTTACCGGGCATTTTACAATGGCTGGGGGCGTAGGCAGACCCGTCGCGCAGCGGAGGGTTTTCTACCCTCCCAGCCAGTGTAAAATACCCGGTAAGCTGGGGCCTCGAGTGGCTTATTGCTTTTCTAAAACGGTTACAAACATATAGCAATATTAAGTTAATAACCTAATAAAACTATTAAATTCACAAAAGTAGCTACGCTTTGCGCCACCAGAGCGAGCCACATCACTTCGCTCGGCAAGTACTGTAGGCTATGGCTAGGAGAATAGCGCTTGATGTCTTTACGGGGCTGCCTGGAGCCACACATTCACAGTCATATGAGCCGGGCGGTGCTTAGACGCCCTTACGGCATGGGTTTGTAAGGCAATCAAGCGCTCCCCTGCCCCAGTACAGCTACAGAGATGCGGAATCAGCTGGGAATGATATAAAGTGATTGAAGGTGTGGGTTATGGGTGAAATTTACGGTCACGGTTTACGGTCACGTGACGGTGACCAGCCAATCAGAATCAAGTATTGGGACTAACCGTTTTAGAATCTAAAATGTACATGCAACCAATGCAGGGACTTTGAAATCGGTTATGTGTGCTCTACATTTGGTCTTTATCAGCACACGGGCTGCTGCATTTTGGACAAGTTGTAACCGACCAATTTTTTTATTTGGGGGTAAGCCAGACAGGAGAGCAGTACAGTAAGTAATCAAGCCTGCTAGTGATAAAACAGTGTATGTTTCTCAGTATCAGTTTGGGACAGAAAAGTAGGCTACATACTGTATGGCTATGTACACTTATAATTGAAAGATATTCCCTTTAAAGGCCAACAGGCTCTGGACTCAAACCCGCGACACGCCGTCAGGCTGGATTACCGGCCTAGGTGCCTGGACCGCTCAACCACGGCCCAGGCCATATGGCTAACGGTATGTACACTTATAATTGGAATGATGTTTTGCGTTCTATGCTGCCTATAAATTGTGAAGTGTTAAGTTTTATTTATTGGAAAAACTCAATAGTACACTATGTCCTGCATATGTCAGTAAAGCAGGAGCCAGTTGCTGTGTTCAGCAGCATGCTGGCTGTTTACATCCCATGGAGATGTCAGAGGGTGTTTTCAGCAGCATGCTAGCTGTTTACATCCCATGGAGATGTCAGAGGGTGGGGGACTGTTCATTACCCCGCCATGTCCTGCCTGTGGCTCTCTGACATTAATTCAACCACAACTGCCTCCTGCCAGACTATGGGTCAAGTGGGTGGGGGGGTCGGAGGGTGTGGGGTGATATTGGGTTCCCTGGGGACATGGTGGGCAGAGCAGGGGTGATGGGGGTGATGGGGGGGGAGACATTTAGTTTAAGCATCATACAGTAACAATGTGTTTCTCGTCTGTCTTCTGTCGTTAGCCTATACCATACACAATGCAATAGAGCAAGCAGCTTGTTAGTGAAATTCACATTTGCACATTTGACACACGTTTGGAGAGACAGCGAGGTAATTTTACATTTGACACGGCTGCTAATACATAGGCCTACTGCATTGACATTCTGACACTGCTGCTAAAAAGCGACTGATATTTTTATCTACTATACTTGTTAGCTACTGCTGTTGTACTGCGTTATATTTGTGTGTGACAAATAAAGAGGTGGGTGGGTGCGGGGGAGCGCAAAGGTCAAGCGGTATCTGAAAAATTGTTTCGCGGGGGGTGGGGGGGATTTTGTGTGCGTTCTCGAGCTGACCAATGTTGTTCAATTGCCTCCAAACCTGACGGTAATTCACTTTCATGTAGGGCAGGGGCATGAAATGCAATTGGTTTAAGTGGTTAACCGTTAAGGAGGGCAATGCTGAGGGGCAATCTAGCACTTGAATGGACAATTTGTGCATGACTTGAACTTTAATGCACAATGTGTGACTCCCCATTGAAGGATTGTTAAGCTTGAGAGAGTAATACAGTGTAAAGATCAACCTATCAGGGAGTAATACACAATATAATATCTATCATTGTCATACAATTACAATTGAGCGAAGCACACAATCAAAAGCTGAAATCTCAATGATAGACCTATTAAGCGCCTATTCAAAAATATGAGCTCTTTTAACCTTAAAGGTTAAAAGAAGAATGCATGTCACTGTTGGTCAGTGGCAGCTTCACCCCCCCCCCCCCCCCCCCCCCACACACACTCATTTCTATTCTCCTATATATCCTCTCCTTCACCCTCAATTGAATGTTTTCTCATTCAATGAAATCCGACTCTCTCTCCATACTCAAGAGTCAATCGTTTTCAAATGTGTAAAATGAATAAAAATCCTTTGAAAATGTCAGATCTACATGCATTGCTCACAACACATCGCAAAGGGTCCCGTTGTGAGTTTGTAAGAATATGAATGAAGTACGTGGTTAATGTATGTTTTGAAATAATCAAAATAAAATAAATACTTCAAATTGTAAAGTACTTCAGTAAATGTACTCTCTCTCTTTCTCTCTCTCTCTCTCTCTCTCTCTCTCTCTCTCTATCTCTCTCTCTCTCTCTCCCCCTCTCTCTCCCCCTCTCTCTCTCTCTCTCTCTCTGAATAATTGGTGGAGACTGTTGTCATGACAATGGTCAAGCAGGGAACTATGCATGCAGGTCTGGGAGCTCAGATAAACCTCACCCTAACCACCTTCTTTTGTCATCAGCCCTCCATCTTTTGACAGACATTGAATTACCCTTAGAATAAAATGACCTGTCAGTTCTGTCAAAGTTATCACTAATTCTAATCTTTGTGTCTCCTAAGTCTACAGTTATCAAATTATTGGTTTAGGAATGCAACAAAAACGTTTCCATGAATTCAAGGCTTCATGGGGAGTGAAAACTAAAAATACGATTTTTTGGGGGGTGAACTACTCCTTTGAAGGGTATACATTACATTTATTTATGACCTGACGAAGATAATGTCAATGTAGCTCTGGTCCATAGCTCTAATGCGGTTGCATTTGGAGCTACAGTATGTTACCGATGACTTCCGGGGCTTGCATAAATGCAGACCAGCCACTCGTCTTTAGCATGAAGGTTGTGATTAAGCATTACGTTATGCTTTAGCTATTGAAAAATAGCAGATCTACAAGCTCATAGTTATGAACTGTTTTTAACTCAAATCTTTGCTTCTGGGGGGTCCCTGGAACAACATATTTTCAGATGGGAGTCGGCGGCCAATTACATGATTTTGGGGGTCCTTGACATGAAAATGTTTCAGAACGACCGACATAGAAACATAGGGTTTTTCAGAAAACTATCAGGATTTAGAAGGTATTTATAGAATTGTCCTCAGATTTAAATGGGTTAACCTTACTTTATGTAATGAGGCATGATCCCTGCTGCCTCCAATAGGTCAAGATGTCCGCTGACTGACTGTCTGTCACCCTCTTTGTTATTCTATGAGTTGTCTGCAGCACCGTGTGCGCCAGACAGCTCGTCACATTATGTCACCTTCAATCTCTATAAAGCACTTAATGCCAGTGAACACACTGATGACCGTGTGGATGTGTTTGCACAGGTTCACCCTCTCCTGCAGGGTCCAGTAAAGGTGCCCTACCAACAGGCATACATTTTTCGATTCCCTACCCTCCTTCAAAACCGCCATAAAAGATGTATATATGCATTTTGTATTACCGTGTGTTTACCTCGCTTACTGTACATCGCTCTGGATTAAGAGCATCTGCTAAATGCTTACTTTAGTTTTCTTTCAACCAAGGTTCATGTTTTAGGTTGTTATTAGCAAAAGTAAAAGATGAGTGTTAATTTTTCTTCATTTGCTGCTTTCTTTCGTTTCAGGGATTTTAGAGGTTTTTGACGGGGGGGGGGGGGGGGCATTCAAGCATGGGGCTAAATATGTATATTTTTACAACATTTTATAGCGATTTCTTTTTTTTATTATTTACTATATGTCTATAGTCCTACTATAGACCCCAAGAAATTACATCTGGCCACAAAAGATCTACTGAATGTGTCATTCTTTTTAGATTTTTACACATGAGGGTTGTGATAAATCCCCACAAGGCAGCCTGATGTAAGCCTGAATAAGGGGCATTGTGAGGAACCACGCTGAGCTTCCTGTCCGGGCAGTGACATCATCAGCATTTTGGTCCCGTCGGCAAAGCTGACACCTCAGATGTCACCGCGTCCCGTCAATTAGACGGGCGAACAAACAGCGAGGAAATTGCAACTTGACAGATAGAGTAGGACCCTGATTTATATTCCACCTGGGTGTTGACAGGATGCTTATGCGAGTTATTTTCAATGCTTAGATCTCAGCATAGACACATAAGAGATTCAGTTGCCATGGGGAACTGTTAAAATGTCAAAGCTATTATCCAATCTGCTGATGGCGCTTTGAAAGTAAACAAAAGATTTGCCAAATTGCCAGAGTTGCCGAAAGTTCCTTTGGAAAATGGTCAAATGTCAACAGATGAACGATATGCCTTGATCACGGCTCACTTTGTTTTTGTGAAAACAGTGCGTGTGTGTGTGTGCGTGCGTGCATGCGTGCAGTATGGCAGTGAGCATAATATAGTTCATCATAATATTATTTAAAAGGGGAATTCCCTCCTGCCGCCCCCCCCCCACCAAGGTGTGATCTGTGCATCTGCATAATTAGGCTTTTAAGCATAACTGTCAGAAATATGAGAGAACCGGAGCAGCAGGGGCGGTATTGCAGTCGCTGTACCGCACTGTTGTGAGGAAAAGAGAGTTGGCAAAGCCCTCTGTCTACCGAGCAATCTTCGTTCCTACTCTCACCTATACTATGGTCATGAAGAAGTGTGGGTCATGACCGAAAGAATAAGGTCACGGATACAAGCAGAAATTAGTTGGCTGGCATGTCCCTTAGAGATAGGGTGAGAAGAAGTTCAGTCACACGAGAGACACCCGGAGTAGAGTTGCTGCTTCTTCGCTTGGAAAGGAGCCAGCTCAGGTGGTTCGGACATCTGGTTAGGATGCCTCTCGAGCATCTCCCTAGGGAAGACCTCGATGCACGTCCCACTGGGAGGAGACCCCGGGGCAGACCAAGGTTCAGATAGAGGGATTATACTGTATCTCTAAACTTCCCAGGAGGAAGAGAGGGAAGTCTGGAGCTCTCTGGTGGAGCTGTTGCCCCCGCGACCCGACTACGGATAAGCGGTTGAAGATGGATGGATGGACATATACAAAAGGTGCCTAAAATATGCATCACCCTACTGATAAAATATTCATAAAGCACAAACGCATGCCTTCCTATGATGTCGGACATGTGCACGGCTGTGACATAATGGATGTCTGCCCATGCACGCTCACATCTCCTGGGCGACGCACCGCGCCCATCTCTCTCCCCATAGTTTCATTTGATGCTGCAGAGCTTTCCTTTCTATTTCCCCCGCATGTCGCTGGGGCTGCCGTTGTCATTGTCAAGTTGTTATTGTTGTTGTTGATAATAGTGTTTGTTGTTGTTGGGAAAGTGACGCGTTGGGACATTGTGCTCTCCCTCCTGGCCTGACACGGCGGAGGCGTGGAGACAATAGCACCCCACGGAGTGCTCTGACACACAACAGCACGCTGATTGCATGAGGAGGACAGAACGGGTTAGAGGACAAAGTAACAGAACGCTGTCTTCATTTTATTCTATGCGATTAGCATTTGAAAACGTGTTCCAATGCAGGAATTCTCACAAAACATCTACTCTAACGGCTTTGTTGTTATCTGCTGATAAAGTGTGTGTGTGTGTGTGTGTGTGTGTGTGTGTGTGTGTGTGTGTGTGTGTGTGTGTGTGTGTGTGTGCGCGCGCTTGCACGTGTGTAAATGCAAGAATGTCAGGTTGCCTGCATACAAGCATGTGTGGGTGTTATGTGCATACGACATTGGAATTGGAACACTACACAATTGAAGCTGATAAATGGTAAATGGTGCATTTATATGAATGGTAAATGGTGCCTTTATCGAAGGCGCTTTACATATATTGTGTATTAACATCACGCACACATTCATACACCGATGGCGGAGGAAACCATGCAAGGCACCAACATATGCTCGTCGGGAGCAATTATGGGTTCAGCAACTTGCTCAAGGACACTTCGACACCAACTCTGTGGGAGCCCGGATCCACCTGATAACCTCCCGGTTCCCATACAGCTGTTCTACCCCTGAGCCACTGCCACCTCCATGCCACCCAAATGGGTGTTCACTCCTGAAATTGGTGACCCACCTGAAAATGTATTTTCTGTTCAGAGGTGGGGAGACAGGGAGGCTGTTATTGAACTATAGCAATGACCACTATCAGAATGCTAGACTCAAGCTGCCCAGCGAGTGACATCATCAAAGATAGGTTGTTTTTGAGGGCCAAAGCCTAGCTCTGTGTCTAGCCATGTGTGTTGCCAAGTCTATGGACTTACTTTAATATATTTGAATCTTTGACATTCACCTGAATTTCTAATATTTATCAGAGAAGAACATTTATAATCTATATAAAATAAGAATATACTGTATCGTTAGTTATGTTCTGATAAATGGAGATGAGAGTCTTCTTCAGGCTTGTCTGCAGCCTGTCTTTGTTCTTCACAGTAGCTCGACACTAAAAGGAGAACATTATGCTATCTCATCTGTTACTCGGAAGCTGAATTATGAATTAACTAGACTATCAATGGAGCGTGTGAGAACTCCATTATGATACATGAATCATATCCAGTATGATTATGATCCATTAGATGAAGCCATGCTGTGGGGTGGCAGAATGGAACGGGAACAATGTTATCTGTCTGTCACCGTTGAGTTCAGTCTCTAAGCAATCTACTTGAGGAAGTTTAATTTCAAGACAAAACAATAACAAATTAAATACAACAAAAACAAAAAAGTGAGACTGGGGAAATCATTTCCTCTTTCAAATTGATTCCGGAATTTAATTTGTAGGCTACCACGGAGAGAAAACGTGGGGCTTCAGAGATAATCTAGCATGAGACGGGGAGAATCGATGACTGAACCCATGCCAAAACAATTATATCTTTTTGATGCTCTGCGCATGCCATAATCACCCGGACATCATGGCCCCCGTTTATCCCAGTACAAAGTTCACACAAAGATCAGATCAAAGTTGACAATTATCAGCCGTTTGTCTCTACATTGTTAAAGAAAGACATCACCCATTTTTTACTTAACACTTTCTTTGCCCAGGAATCTTTCAGAATAAAAGGCGATAGAGTGCCCAGCAGATGAGGCAGAAAAGCCCCGCCTTTCATTACCCCCCAAAACAGGGAGACATAATATTCCATAATTATGTCGCGCTGTCACATCTAAACTCTCTCTAGAAACATTTATATTCCAAACGAGATGCTAGGTTGAGTCAGAAATGAAATGACAGTATACATTGCCGTTTCGATCAAAACCATGGAGAACACCGTAGATTTAGAGTTATGAGCCACTTTAGTCGGGGCGTAAACAAGGAAGTGAATGGCAGTGCGCATTCGCAAAACACAAGGAGATCACAAAAAATGCGTCCCCAGACATCCTGGGCACCCTACTGTGTAATTATAAAGACGTCTGGAGACATCTTGAGCACTGAATGTTAACACAATCAGCGCCGGGATTTCTTTCAAAATAGCAGCTTGGGGTGCCGTGCAGATATGGCAGCTTTTACTCTGAAAGCCCCCCCCCCCCCTTCCCTCCGTTCTGTACAAAAACTGGGAGAAATAATGTTACTTGCTTACCTCGCTATGATTACGATAAAGTCGCTCGATAATCCCTCGCGTTCATATTTTAAACGAGAGGCATGTTGAAGTCAGAAATGAAGAGCTTAGTATATCCATATGGTCAAAACCACGGAGAGCTCCCTAGATTAGGAGATAGGAGCCTTTCTTTCTGAGTGGTAAACAGGGAAGTGAACGGCAGCTCGCATGCGCGAACAGCAAGGAGTATGGTGCAGAAGGAGAAGCCAACCCCCCCAAAAAAGAAAATAAATCTCAATATGTTTTCTTTCGTTTGATATCAATGAAAAAAAATCGGTTGGATTAGCTAGTCCACAATTTCAGTAGTTCTTATGTAGTTTGTTGATTATGCAGTAACGCTATTTTTTCATTTCTTTTTCATTTTTGAGGTATTAAAAAAGGTCTTAGAAATCCATCTGGGGACCACCCTGGGGGTTCCTAACCCA
>NC_139714.1:19417538-19565038 GCF_964188405.1 Protomyctophum parallelum
TCTTACACGCACCCAAACTACGGGCAGACATGGTACCGCAACGTCCACTACACATTGCATGAATTGCCCCCTTTCATGAAGACGCCAGGCCCAGGAAATGATTCCCAATGCATTTTTCCCATAGACATTTCAAAAAGTATTTATTTAAAGACGGTTACGCCGCGGACAAAGCCAACTCGAGTCGTGACAACTCATGACAACAAACTTTGGACCAAACATAATTTGGACCAAACAAATAATTACAAAGAAGAAAAACAACAAAAAATGCGTTTTTTTCTTCTTTTTAATTATTTGTCCGGACATTTTTTTTTTGTTTGTTGTCATGAGTTGTCACGACTCCAGTTGGCTTTGTCTGCGGCGTAAACATCTTTAAATAAATACTTTTTGAAATGTCTATGAGGAAAATGAACGGATAATCATCCTGGTAGGGGGAGGGTCTGCAACGCTCTATAGCCTGCAGTGGCTTCAGTCTGTGAAAGGTATTGGCTTCGTTAGTCCCTGCATTCTGACAATGCCGGTCGATTCCCTTGTGGAAGTTCAGATCAGTAATCTTGAGAACTTCACACTTGACTTACATTTGTCAGACTATGCCTATGGCAGGACTAATGGTCACTGGTCAGCCACCACTGGAAATAGACTGCAAAAAAGATTCTTTCCCCGAGCAATCACATGAACGAACTGATAAGAACCAGAGCGAAACAGGGCAAAGGAAAATGCTAGCCCTCCCCCCTCACCCTCTTCTCGCCTTTCTAAACAAAATTTGTTGTATACAGTATATGGAACATAGCCTCGAATTGTACCTTTTTAAACTAAAATGTTGTTGTACAGTATAAGCTACTGTGAGGCTGTTCACAAAATGTTTACCTAACTTTGCTATACTACAGGAAAAGCATGCACATGTACATTGTACATAATGTTACTCTTTTTTTGTTTGCTCTTTCTTGTACTCTTTATTCTATCCCTTATGTTATGTGCTTGCTGTGTTTGTTGTTTGAATGTTATCTATGCTGATGCATTGTCTGAAGGAATTAAGCCAAACAAAAATAAGTAGTTTGAATGTTATCTATGCTGATGCATTGTCTGAAGGAAGCCAAACAAAAATAAATTGTTTGAATGTTATCTATGCTGATGCATTGTCTGAAGGAAGCCAACAAAAATGTACCTGTACATAAAGAAACTATAATCTCTAAGTTTTTTTTTTGTTATCCAATCAATCAATCAATCAATCAATCAATCAATCAATCAATCAATCAATCAATCAATCAATCAAAGATTTCCAAGTGGCTCTGGATTAAAATTGTAAATTGTACAAGTAACCAACGATTATTAGGTTTAAAGTGCTCATGCTCACGCATTTTGAGAGGGGTCCATTTCCAGTTCAAACTTATGAACAGTGTTGAACACACAGGTAAAGAAACCGATGTTTAAAGAAACGCTGCAGGGATCTGTCACTGGCTTTTATAGCGTCGCAGTCCCGCCCCCTGCGAGGGCACCGGAAGATAATTCACCATTCATTTCCCCATAGACGTTTCAAAACATATTTATTTAAAGACCTGTAAGCCTCGGACAAAGACAACAGCCGAGTTAACAAATCATGACAATACACACTTTTTTGGGGCCGAACAGATAATTAGACAGACAAAAAAAAAAGAGCAGGGTACAACACTTATTTTGTTGTTTTTCTTCTTTATAATTATTTGTTCGGCCCAAAAATATGTGTCATGATTTGTCAGCTCGGCTGTTGGCTTTGTCTGAGGCAGGCTTTAAAGGTCTAAATAAATACTAAATAAATACTATTTCCTGGTGCCCTCGTCGTTCTGAAAGGGGGCGGGACTGCGACGCTCTATAGATAGTGCTTCATGGTGATACAGGTACGAACAAAAAAGGGTTTTCAAAGTAGTACTGCTTATTCCCAAATGGTGTCTGGGCTGAGAAATGGATGTATTAGCTCATGGAGTATAGGCTGAGAAATGGATGTATTAGCTCATGGAGCAAATGGAACTATTATCTGGTTTGCTTGATGATGTTTTCATTGTTTCATCTCTATCGCTGCACCAAGTGTGAATGACGATAACAGGTTGTTTTTCCGCACGCACGCACCTAAAACAAAATAAAAAATAATAGCAGCAGGCTTAATCAGCAGTCGCACATTTATTTTGGCACAGATTAAGCCATGCATAAATAATATCTCATTATAACAAGGTGTCATTATAAAGTTATCAGATACAAAAGGAGTCGCATTAAAAAATAGAAAGTGAAAGAAAAGAGACACCGCAGGAACAAGATAATGTTAATTAAATCAATCAGGCTCACTGCACACACACACACACAAACACACACACACACACACACACACACACACACACGCACACACACACACACACACACACACACACACATACTGTAATCAAGAGTGAGGAGTTGTTGTCATGCACAACGAGGCCTAAAAACTACAACACACTCGTAGCGTGTAGCCATGTACCTTCATTACTGTGTCCGATAGTTTACCTATACCAGGGAGGGACACAGAGGAATATGTGATACCCCACATACTCTGTGGGATCATTTTACCCATGGGTAAGGATTAATCCAACGTTCCCGGACTTTGGGACATCAACTTTAGGATTAATGAGTTTCCTTTTTCGCTGACATTACATGCTGGAAAACCAAGAACAGACGGAGACCATCTGCTGCTTGGTCGGGGTTCCGGTCTCACCACTTCCCCAAAGCACGCCACCATTAATTTTTTAAAGTGTGTAATTGAGACATGTCATGAGTGGGTGTGGGAGTGAATGGGGTCAATTGAGCAGACAACCTCTATCACAGCTGGCCAGACACGCGTGTACATGCACGCACGCACGCACGCGCACACACTCACACATGATTGAACATGATTTTGGTGACTGTGACATCATCGTACAGAATGCCAGTTTTTCCTGGACTGTCTACAGTACACCCCACACGTTTCCTGTATAGTAGTTTCAGTCAGATTGGCTCATCCACGCAGCTGATATGTTAATTTAACTTGATCAGAGAGTTACTATTGGAGGCAACAGGACAACATATATGTTTCTTCACCTTTTTCCCCATATTGGGTATTCCTTACCATTAACATTAAAACATGATACAGTATATTTTTTAACGTTAGGTTTCTGTATAAATTATGCTGTTGTGCAAAGAGAAAATAACATTTTTAAATAAAAATCATTTTTTTCCATGTCAACCAAGTTCAAGGAGCAGTTAAGCAGATACTATTTTCATCTGTGACAAGATAAAACAATAAAATACATATTTTTTATATATATTATATTTATATATAGCAACATAGGTTTTAGGAACTGTTGGATTTAGAAGACATTGTACTTGTAGAATCCCCCCCCCCCCCCCCCCCCCCCCGGAATACTCAAATCAGCTTAAAGTGGTTCCTCCTGGGCATGCATCACGATGCTGAACATCACCCACTGGGTGGAAGAAAGCAAGGGACAGATGCATCACTTTGATGATAGTCCTTTGATGTTTGCTTCTTATTGAAATGAAAACGTCTGGCAAGGCCTCAGTTCAGCTCTCTCCACCCGCACTACTGGAGCTTTCAGCCTCCTTTTACATTTCTGGATGTTAGTTTTTTTTATTCTCCACAGAGGGACGGAGACGGAGTACAATCTAATGGAAGCCAGTGGTTGGAAGCAATGGAGGTTTGTGACAGTCTAGTATTGAGGGTGTGATCCTATAGAGTGAAGACTGGATTATGCTCAGTGTCGACTGTCGAGAGAGAACGCCGGCGATGGATTGTGGAGTCAGCGTGGATTGTGGAGTCAGATGGGATTTTCATTGGTTGGGGTCTCATTTACCAAACAAACCTATATTACGACCCAGGCCAACACAGCAAATAGATGGCCATCCTGTTGCCATTTAGCCTTGATAGTTGATTCATTGCGATAATCAAAACATGCTCAAAACTCTAAATACCACTTCTGTTAACCACTTGAACCCCCAGCCCTATTCTTGGGGGAACATTCGCCAAAAAATAGTACGCTCACAATGCTTCACAATGCGTTGTGAGCTTGTAGATTGTATCAAGTATAGAGGGTTTACGTGGTGCTGAATTTGCGCTGATTCATCGTAGTGTATGACGGAGGACAATTTCACAATAAATTACAATGTCCGCGATTCGATTATTGTGAGCTTTTGGTGTGTGTCCACAAACTTTGTCCTACACAAAAATTACATTCCCATTGACACTGAATGGAGAATTTTACGTCATAGAGTCTGAGCAAATAGACATAGGGCTCTATTTTCGTCCATGCCCTAAACTACTTTTTCCTTTTTTTTTTACTATTTTGAAAAAGATTTTGAATAGTTAAAATAGCCAATCTACAAGCTCACAACGTGTCGATGTAGATCGGCTAGTTGAACTATTCAAAACTTACTTTCAAAATAGTAAAAAAGTAGGGGTTTAGCATGGAAAATAGAACCCAGCAAGGCCAGATAGCATGTCTATTTTACGCAGTGTTGGGACGTAACGTAACGTAAATAACGCGTTACAGTAACGCCGTTACGTTCGGCAGTAACGGTTGCTGTAACGCGTTATTTTTTTTTAATTCAGTAACTTGTTACTGTTACTACATGGTGCGTTATTCCGTTACTCTTCCGTTATTTTTCATGTAGTCTCGATCGGGGAGAATGAGAAGAACTGTCATGCTTGCCTTGCGGGAGAGAAGGGGGAGGAGGAGGAGGAGTGTGTGTGTGTGTGTGTGTGTCTACAACACGTGGTGATGCGCAAGTTTGTTTACTGTCTGACTAGTGTCAGGGCGGCGCCCATATCGCCTTTCAAATGGATATATTCCTCCTTATTTCCTTCAGCTGCTCCAATCCAGCACAAAGGACAGTAAATTGTTGAGCAGATTATGTGTGTGTGTGTGTGTGTGTGTGTGTGTGTGTGTGTGTGAGAGAGACGTGTGCGCCGTGTATGCACATCATGTGAGCGAGCGAGCGAGAGAAAGAGAGAGAGAGAGAGATATAGACAAACACGCGTGCGTTTACAACGTTTACAACATTCACTGGAGCAGTGGAACTGGAACCCTCATGTTGTGTTGGTTGGTTGGTTGGTTGCCTTTTGTTGTTTGCTATAAATAAGTATTGATAGGTCTACATAGCATCATCAAAATCAACACCAGTCCCCCCTGCTATTGGTATTATTATCACTGTACTGAACTGAAGGCATGAATGAATGGCCTGGAAGTGGGAGCCCGTTTTTCTTTTTGAGTGGTGCAACCACTCCTATATAGACAACTATGTGTGTCCCTGGCTGGCTGGCTGTGTCCCCGTGTCCCTGGGTCTGAGCACGGAAATAGCATATTTTCTCCACCAAGTGTTTTGGATGCGGGGCGGCTCGCCGGAACCGGCACCGGCGAGCCGAGCCGAAAAGTAACGAAAAAGTTCCTTTTCAAAGTAACGCTTTACTTTTTGATTTAAGTAACAGTAAAGTAACTAAGTTACTTTTGAAATGATGTAACTAGTAACTGTAACTAGTTACTTTTTAAAAGTAACGGTCCCAACACTGATTTTACGTCATGGTGATGTACGATGATAAGATCCAGCCAGTGATATACTTAGCATGTCTCGTCTAGCCAGACATATACTTTTAAAACAGACAAGACAGACAGACAGTGCCGTGCTGATTTACTGCTTTTTCCAACATGACAGCCATGTAAACACACACACACACTCACACTACGTCATTTACAGCTAAACATTGCTCTCAAAAATGTTTTTGAAAATATGAGCGAGTAATAGACGATGCAGTACCCGAAAATGGATTCTATTTGATCAACTCACTTCCTTGTTTTCCGATAGTGCTGCAGCTGGGCAGACGCCGGCCAGCATGATACTTTCATTACCAAGCAAGGAAGTACTTAGTTTTGTTGTGTTTTGGGTCCATTTATTAATGTATGTGTTAAGTAGCCGTGTAAAAAGTGGGATAATGTTTGGCTGAGTGGTCATTGTTTATATATAAATCACCTTCAGGCTGATTAACCACCTGTGTCTGTGGTTAATCAGCATCTGTGATTTATCTATAAACAATGACCACTCAGCTATACATTATCCCTTACTTAACTCCTGACCCATTAAAACGTTGACAGTATGTGTCATGTATTTTATACTTTGGCTATTAAAAAATAGCAGATATGCGAGCTCATATACAGTAGCACGTCACACGCTATGAGCTTGTAGAGCTGCTATTTGTCAAACATTTTGAAAATGTGAGCAAATTCTTTAATATATTTATTTTTGAAAGCAAACATTTTTAACTCATATCTTTGCTTCTGTTGGTACCTGGAACAAAATATTTTTTAAGATGAGGGTCTGCTGCCAAATACTTTGGGGGTCCTTGACATGAAAATGTTTGAGAACCACTGATATAGCAAGTAAACAACATACGTTTTTTCAGAAAACTGCTTAGAAGACATTTGTCGAATCGGATTCAGGTTGTAATGGGGTAAACTAGGAGTCTGTATTTTTTTTGGCCCCTCGTGTGTCTGCAAGCCATGAAAGGAACAAAATGGCTCACAAGATGAGAGCAATTCCGTAAATTCCAAATCACATCCAACAACTAGCACAGATTTCGGAAATGTGACTTTGAGAGAAAATTGCTGCCAAGCAAGCTTGACAAGCAGAAAATGTCATGTGCCCTGACATACTGATGATTACAATAATGAAGGCAAGTGAACGGCCTCCATCTTTTCTGAGGTGTCTTGAAGGATAATGATCGTTCTTTCCAATTGCTCTTTTCGACCACAAGAACTATAGTGCTAGTATTTCCAATGTTCTCTACTTTTACTTCTAGGCCTACTCCCCAATAAAACATTTAGCCTAGTAGCTACACATGTACACAGTACACCTAACAACACTGGTGTTTGTTAAGTACACAACAAAGTCATTGTGTACAGTATGAACAGAGAGATAAGAGGTAAGGTCACGAAAACAACAGTAATTAAACAATGATTAACTGTATAACTGTATCGCCTAGTCGTAGTGTGTATAGAGCAAGCGTGTGTGCGCGTATGTGTGTGTGCACACACGCATTGATGGTATAGTGTGGATGACAGCTGTTTAAATGGATTGCCGTATACACTTTAATTAACACAAACTCTCCCTTTGTCTGCGGGCTCTACTAAACATGGGGGTCCAGCAAATACGGGCCACAAAATGATTAATTCAATGATTAATTAAGTGGCTGCCTCTCACAAAAGAAGAAA
Source organism: Protomyctophum parallelum (assembly GCF_964188405.1). NCBI lineage: Eukaryota > Metazoa > Chordata > Actinopteri > Myctophiformes > Myctophidae > Protomyctophum > Protomyctophum parallelum. The sequence goes on from NC_139714.1 coordinate 19,424,795, forward strand.
AAAATGAGCCCGAGACCGAAACCAGTTTTAATTTATATACATGAGATGAAGGACTCCAGCCATCAGTGTGTGTGTGTGTGTGTGTGTGTGTGTGTGTGTGTGTGTGTGTGTGTGTGTGTGTGTGAGAGTTGACAACGATCTCCCCTTTAAACAGCGAGGTTCAAAGGCGTGCGTTGTAAAACCATTTAATTACATCCAGGCAACCGCAGGCGGATATTATTGCAGTGAGAGTAAATGGGGGACAAGGTCAAGGCTGCGTTGCGTGCACACACATGCACGTGTGTGTGTGAGTGTGTGAGTGTGTGTGTGTGTGTGTGTGTGTGTGTGTGTGTGTGTGTGTGTGTGTGTGTGTGTGTGTGTGTGTGTGTGTGTGTGTGTGTGTGTGTGATATACTGTTGAGTACGGTTGGTAAAGGACCTGTGGGATTAATTTGCCCTTCGTGGGGAGTACTCATAAATCCAACTTTCTTTCCATTAGAAACGCACACAAATGAAGGTGGGAGATGTAAAACGAATTTAAATTAAAATGAGAGAGCCATTAGTACACTCTACGACACACACTCGGCAGGGCATGGGGGGAGTCAGAACGTACACCTGCTGGTATTGGTATTGGTAATTGTTGTGTCAATGAATTAATGTGTTTGTATACTATAGATGCTTGACCAAGCCGGATGCTTAGCAATGAATTCGAACCCACAGACTTCACGCAGGTGTCTTAATTTGAGGTAACCATGCGTATATAGATATGAATTTCAATTTCTATGCTGATGATACCCAACTATACCTTTCTGTAGCTCCAGATGATCCCTGGGCTTTAGACCTGTTGTTGACCTGTCTGTCAGCATCAAATGCTAAATGAGGATAAGACAGAAGTTCTCATAATCGGTTCTAGTGAGCAGAAAGAATCAATATTAAGCAGACTTGGCAAGTGGAAACCTGACTGTAATAACAGCATACAGTAAAGAACTTGGGGGTCATTGTTGATTCTGAATTTAATTTTAATTCACACATTAATACCAATACCAATATTGCCCTTTTCACCGTAGAAATATTGCACAAATCTGTCATTGGACGATGTAAAAATGCTGATCCACGCCTTTGTTTTTTCTCGGCTTGATTATTGCAATGCACTATTTTCTGGACTGCCAAAGAAAACAACTGACATATTACAACTTGTCCAAAATGCGGCAGCCAGAGTTTTAACTAAAACTAAGATGAGAGAACATATTACTCCAGTTTTAGCTTCACTGCATTGGCAATGGTTGTTACACACTCACACTAACGAGTTGCCTTGATGCCTGTTGCCTGTCAATGAGTGTCAGCTGGCTCCTCGTTGACAGAGGCGGATCACGTCAATGAGTGTCAGCTGGTTCCTCGTTGACAGAGGCGTATCACGTCAGCCTTCGTGTCGCTCTGTGGTCGCTTCTTTGTTTTGGATGGTGGTGGAGCAATTATGTCTTGAGAAACGATTGTGAGCTATTTTAAGGCGAATTAACGCGAAATGGAACTACGTTCATGACCGGGTGATTCTTCAAAGGTTAGTGAAAAAATGCGTCAGGGAAAAGTAAAGCAATGAATGTGTTTTTCAAAGTAGCCAATCGAGCTGCCCAGATGTCCAAGGTGCCCGCTTGACCTGTACTCCAGAAAATCTACATTGTGGTATTTACACTTTTACTATAAGTAAAACAACCGAGTACCTCTTCCAACACACACACACACACACACACACACACACACACACACACACACACACACACACACACAGAGCTTATTTCTAGGCTAGATTGATGTGTGCGATCCAGGCCAGATAGCTAGCAGCGGAGGCCCACATAGCGGATAAGAGCACAGAACAAGCTGTTCTTTCAAGGCAACAATAGCTCTAATAGCTTCAGTTTGTCTCCGTTAAGAACAACCGGTAAGGTAACTGTATACACCTCTCTCCTCTGTGTGGAATCCAAACAACAATCACAGTGTATACACGTGTTCATCTCTGCTCCATTTAGTCTCTAAGACAACCTCAGATGGCACTGAGCCCGCATGGGGTCCCCAAAACGTTTCCCTGGATCTCCCATTTATCCACTTCTACTTTTCTCTTTTCATCCCAATGCAAAACATGTATAAAAATAAAATAATCTTCCTGCATGGTTTGTGCTGGCAGCAGTCCCATGCAGGGACTGGTTTCTTACAGTAATGATTGTTTTAGTGAGATAGTTATTAAACGAAGAAGGTCGGCGAAGAGGGTCTGTATCGTGTATCACTACACCATAGCCATGTGGTGGCCTGCCCTAAACGTTAATGGAGCGCCCTTGTTTCCGGAAGGTTGCCTGTTCGATTCCCTGGACCGGCAGGACAATCTGAAGTGAATGGTCACCACTCACCCAACACCACTGATGTGCCCTTAATTCGCATGAATGAAGTTAGCCTATGCCACCACTTTAGCCTATGCCACCTCTTTACTTAAGAGAAGGAGCTCCCAGTACAACAGTATTAGCACTGTGGTTGTACTGGTCACCTCCCAGTACAACAGTATTCAACTGTGGTTGTACTGGTCAGCTCCCAGCTTTGAACTTTTTCTCTGCTATCTACATTCATGAACGTAGCTAGGCTAACGGTACCTACTGGTGCTATCTACGCGTATGTTCGTAGACAACCGTATACTCCATTATATGAAAGCGCCGACCGTTTATTTACCTTTTAGCATTGCTCCGGTTAATATGGAGAGCCTCCGTCCACACCAGCTATGGGATTTTTAAATCCAGCTCCGTTGAGCCGCCAATATAACAGGATTTTCAAAGCGCTGTATCTCTAAAGGTTCGAGAGCTGTCCATGGTGGGCTGCCGCGCACCCGATGGGCGGCATTCCTTAGGTGTGCGCATGCTAACACTAGATGGCGCTAAAGGAGTTTTAATGTGTCTGTCTGTGTGTTTTTATGTGCAGGATGTTGCTGGAAATGAGCACTCCACTATTGCCCTTGGTAAATAAAGAACAAACATTAAAAAGTAATTGTAAAATCCACAGTAAACCACTGTGGTCTATTACTTTAACAAAGCCCTTCAGCGTGATTCAAGACCCCTCTGCTACACAACTGGGGCCTGTATCACCCTGTCAGGGTTCATTTTGCAAGGATGACCGACTTATACTGTTAATTATTCTTTATACAGTATATAACACATAAACCACTTAAAGCCCATCACCGAATGTCTGCCTATTGTGACATGATATGCTATATGCTTCATGTGGTTAAGTGAGCATGCATTGCTTTTCGTTTGAGTTCATGCTCTGCGTTCTGCAACGATCCGTTCTAATTACGCTATGTGCAGGGAGAGTCTTGGAACGCCAAGATCAAATAGTGTTCACACCTGCATTTTATTTTACATGATAACTACATTATGTTTTCTACATAGGCTATGTACAATGTACTGTAGAGTGGCTTCGTATCCTGGCTGCAGGTTATCTCCATTTAACCCATTAAGACCTGAGGTCGATTCCACAAAATGTCTTCTAAATCCGAACAGTTGACTGAAAACTATGTTTTTATAAGAGTGTTCAAACATTTTCAAGTCAAAGGACCGCCGAATGAATATGTATTTGGCCATGGAGTCGGACCCCCATCTCAAAATATTGTATTCCCCAGAAGCAACGATTTGAGTTAAAAATGTTTTGAAGAAAAAAGAAAGAAAGAAAATTGCTTCACTTCTATAGATCCTATCTATAGATCATAATGAATGTTTCGTTTTCTCTCTCTCTCTCTGTCTCTCTCTCTCTCTCATTTATGTGGCTGTTGTGGATGTTTATGTCATCCATTAGTGTGTGTGTGTGTGTGTGTGTGTGTGTGTGTGTGTGTGTGTGTGTGTGTGTGTGTTTCCTGTGCTGTAAAACTGTGTGTGTGCCACCATTAGATGCATGACTGACAGGGCTATAAGAGAGTGACCCTGGTATCCTGTTTGAGGAAACGATAAACACCATGGCAGAGTGCTAGGACTCAACACACTTCCATTACTGATGTGTTTGATTGCCCCCGGGGAAGTCTATAAGGCTGCTGTAAGTGTTGTGTGTATAAATGTGTCCGACTAAAGGCCTATTTATAGTCTGGATTTTCGGTGGTGAGGTGACCACCAGAGCTGTAATAATGTGGAAACAAACACGCTGTTATTGCGCAAGATCAACAGCCTACGTCAAAATCGTCATGTTTGCCGACTACTTACGCCAACTCCGTTCACTTCATGGGGCCAGTCCTTCACAGTGACACACGCGTTACATGAACCACGCGACCGGGATGATTTTCAACCCCCTCAATGTCGTGAATTCGCTGCGCCACGCCTACTCTACACTCTGCTTTCATAGAGCGAGTCTAGCACTAGCAGCAGGCTGCAGCAGCAGCAGTAGCTATACTACAGGCTACAGCTCCGTTAGAAAGCCCGAACCCAAATGAATCGAATGAATGAATGAAGAAGCCGCTTATATCGCTTTGGCTCAGTAAATGGGACATTTACATTTAAAAGCGGATGGACATAATCCATATGACCAACGTTAGCTTTCATGCTAGCTGCTTCAGCTTAAACATGTCTCGCAGGGGACATCGGAGGCTCGCAGTGATGAAGCAGTAAGCGTGGAAGTCTGTGCCGTGGTCAGACAATGTGGTCTGCCCCAACCCCATGTGAAATGCACTCAGCAGTTCATTCCACAGTTTTTGATTGTATTCCTTTGTCTAAGTGCTTCCCCCCCAATAAAGTTGTTTTTATTTGATTTCTCATGGCCCACCACGCAAAGCACATTTGACTATTCATACTTGATCTGTTGGGGGAAAAATACGTTTTATTCATCATTCTGTGTTGCCTAGAACTGGAGGTCTGGGGGGAAAAAACAGTAACATTATGAAGTACATCTTTGTGATGTCACAGAGATGTACTTCATAATGTTACCGTTTTTTCAGATAAAAAAAAGGTTTCTCACTGTTCTCAGGTCGAATATTGATATGCGATTAAAATGCGATTGATCGAGATCAATTCATTACAAAGCCTCTAATTAATTACATAAACATTTTGAATCGAGTCCCAGCTCTAATAAAAACATGAATAAAAAGGATTAGATTAAAATTTTGAATAGAGTCCCAGCTCTAATAAAAACATGAATAAAAAAAGGAGTGTCCATGTAGCTAGCTACTTTTGCCATGTAGCTTCCCAGCCAGCACGCCAACGTGGGTCCCATGTGGTTTCAATGTGGGATACAAGTGGGGTACCAAGTGGGAATGGGCTTGAACTGGGCAAATTATGAGGGTCCCACGTGGTCTACATGTGGGCTAACTGGGAATGGGTTGGAAGTGGACAAGCCCATGAAGGTCCCACATGGTCTACACGTGGGCTAACTGGGCATGGGTTGGAAGTGGGCAAGCCCATGTAGTTCCAACATGGTCTACATGTGGGCTAACTGGGCATGGGTTGGAAGTGGGCAAGCCCATGTAGTTCCAACATGGTCTACATGGGGGCTAACTTGCATGGGTTGGAAGTGGGCAAGCCTATATTGGTCCCACGTGATCTACGCAAGGGCTAACTGGCATGGGTTGGAAGTGTGCAAGACCATATTGGTCCAACATGGTCTACATGTGGGCTAACTTGCATGGGTTGGAAGTGGGCAAGCCATGTAGGTCTAACATGGTCTACATGCAGGTTAACTTGCATGGGTTGGAAGTGGGCAAGCCAATGTAGTTCCAGCATGGTCTACATGTGGGCTAACTTGCATGGGTTGGAAGTGGGCAAGCCCATGTAGGTCCCACATGGTCTACATGCAGGCTAACTGGCGTGGGTTGGAAGTGGGCAAGCCAATGTATAGTGTAGCTTGCTAGAATTATCTGGGGATAGCTTCCGTTGTAGTTGAGTGTAGCTTACTACATTTTCCAAGTAGCTTGCCCATCACTGCCAGTGTGAGTGTGTGTGTGTGTGTGTGTGTGTGTGTGTGTGTGTGTGTGTGTGTGCGCACGCAACAACACAGTGAGTGTGTGTGTGTGTTTGTGTGCATGGACCTCGCATCAGTGCCATGGGTTCACGTTCACAACTTCACAGTATACACTGTGGAGGAATTTTGTATCGCATCGCAGTGCCGGGGGGACTTGAATTGACGAGTGAGTTCGTGAGTGAGTGAGTGAGTGAGTGAGTGTGTGTGTGTGCTAATAACCCATCCGTTACTACATGTGGAGTCAACTCCCGCAATTTCCTTCTTCCCATATTGCGCTGCAACGTAACTCTGGGATGAGCAGCCCAAAAGGCAGCGAAATTCTAGTTATTATAATATAAGGAGGAAGAACTTTTACCAAAAAGTGTACAGTATTTCTTAAAATCATGCTTTTATATGGACACGCCCACCAGTTCATAAGTATGCCTGGTTTGCCTGGTGGGTGGTGATGGGGAAGCACCCTATGATCCGCCGGACAATTGCTCCGAGGGAGCATTGGTCCGAGGTGCGCTGGGGGTTGGGAGAGGGTTGGGGTTAGGTTTAGGTGTCTGCCCCGGGGGAGGTTAGGGTTAGGGTGAGGGTTTGACACGGACCCGTGGTGATGGGTGGTGATCCACCTGAACTGAAGCCGCACCCACAACTGTAGTTGTATGATAAAGGGGGAGGGGTTAGGGTAGGGCAGGGTTCCCCAATAGGCGGCCCGCAGGCAATTTGCGGCCCGCGGAGCGCCCCCTTGTGGCCCCTGTCAGGTGGAATCCACATAATTATGTCCAAAACTGTTTCCAGTATTCAAATTCAAATTGCAGATCAACAAGCTCAATCTGCTATATGTGATACTTTTGTAAAATAAAATATGGAGATAAGAGGGTTTACTGTATGCCCGACAGCAATGATTTATTACAGAAACACACTGTGGCGTGACAGCGGCGCTAGCAACACCACAGAGGCTCAGGAACCTTGATGCTGGATAAGAGGGAGTGGAAGGCAGAATAAATGTAACAGGCAGGAGAAAAGTGACGCACTCATGCACGCACACACACACACGCACACACACACACACACACACACACACCTACAAATTAATTCCTTAATTAAAGGATTTAATTAAGGTCCCTCAGTGATTAATTATAGATAATGGGTTTGAGTGTAATGTATAACTAATGGGTTATGCTTGTAGGCTTAAGTTTGGTATACTTTGCTTGTTTTGGTGTTCTTGAATTGGCGTTTCATAATCTTTTAATAGTGCAGAATACAGCAAATATAGGCTTCAATTTCTAAAAGGTTAAAGGGATATTATTGCACTTTCAAACATGTTTGTAACTTAACACAAACTCCATTTTAAGCACATAGACTAATTGACACACCCTTCCTTGGTTCTGGCCACTTGTATTGTCCTTCTAATGCCTGAGGGGGCCGTGATTATCCCATTACTTTATCATTCATGTTTAATATAATTTGTATGTTTATTTTATTTGAGTTATTTGAGTGCCTGGATCAACACAGGTCTCCTCCAGGTCTGTTGAAGAGGGGCAACAACGCAAGCGTAAAAAAATAAATAAAACATAATCCAGGTCTGTCAAGTCACGGGCGTGTGCACGTAACGAGCACACGCGCACAAATGTGCGTTGTTGCATTCATTGAAAATTAACTGTAGGCGTGTTTTATCACTCCCCGTTTGCAAGGCCCTTAACACTGTCCACTAGCCAACAGAAATAAACCTTAGAGATTGTAGCTTTTAAATATACCAGAAGAGAGTTTCATTGGCTCATTATATTTATAGGCTTATTGCCTATGACGGAATTCCAAGAGAAAATAATAACTATGTGACCCAGGGGGATAGCGCCCTCTATGATGTCAGACTTCGGTGCCCTCTATATGGGGACTACAAATGTCACGCCCCCAAATGAGACAACACCCCCACTTCTGGTCTGTTAGAATGGTGTACTGCAGGTCAGCCATAGAAATTCAACTGTAGTTAGCCTACTTTTAAAATAGTAATACAAAATTAACTGAAGACTATATTGATTTGAATAAAAATATTTGGTTTTCCAAATATATGGAGTGTCTTTGGCAAAGTTCTTGTTTTCTCAATAGAGGAGCCTCAGTAATTAACCAGTGAAATGACGGTATTTTATAACGCCTCTCATAGGGATTGCATTGACAGCTGCAGTTACTGTTACTCCTCTTCGTCCCCTATGGGACATGAGGCTTCAATGAGCGCTCTCCATTGCATCCCTGGCAGGCGCAGCATGTTGCGCCTCTCCCCAGGACAGGTTCATCTGTTCCAGCTCCTGTGTTGCAGTTCTGCGCCAGGTGGTTTTGGGCCTCCCAGGTTTTCTTTTGCCTGGTGGTATCCATCTATAAGGCCACCTTTGTGATGCAGTCCTGCTCCATCCTCAGTACATGTCCTGTCAGGGTCATACCTATGTTCCCTCAGCCCTATGTTCCCTCAGCCCCGAGGTGCGCTGCGGGTCGGGAGAGGGTTGCGGTTAGGTTTAGGTGTCTGCCCCGGGGGAGGTTAGGGTTAGGGTGAGGGAGGAGGTAGGTTGTCGTAGGCTGAGGGAACATAGAGCTGAGGGAACATAGGTACGGTCCCGTCCTGTCCTGTCCTGTGTAATGTCCTTGGTAATGCTCCGGCTCCCTGTTTGCGTGTACAGTTCATTGTTTGATATTTTAGCCTAGTGCTCCTGGCAGGTTCAACCATACCAGACAGGTCTTGGGTGAGGAGTGAGACGAAAGGCAGCATGCTGGCCCTCCAGGTTGGGGTTTGGGCATGGCACTAACAATGCCACCCCATAAAAAAAACATTGTTACAGAAACTACAATGAACAACAGCTGCAGTACACCGTTCTAACGGCCCAGGGGTCATCAGTATCAACTGGGGGGATTCATTCTCATAGTGATTTTTGGGAAGGTATACACCCCTAGTGCTAGGAAAAATGTGATAGCCTTGCTGTGTGTTATCACTCCATTTATATCCACATGCCAAAACACAGTTTTCAAAATCCGAATGAAGCATTGTACTTAAAACGGATGGTTCTCTCTTAGTATTGACCCTCTGACTTTGAAAAATGGTAAGGATAAAGCTCAGACTACCGGTATATGTTTAACAGAAAAGTTGTTAAAATTATCATTTAGAATAGTCATCTATTACAGACGCAACCTCCGTTGGGCTTGCAGATCTGCTATTTTCACAATAGGTATCCGTGCAATTGAACTAAATGTAATGCCTCAACTTATATAATTACAAGTGCTTGTCAGGGTGTGTGTGTGTGTGTGTGTGTGGGGGGGGGGGGGTCCTCAGTTGAAATATGATTTTTTTTTGGGGGGGGTCTCACCCTGAAAATGTTGAGAACCACTGGTCCTACCTCATCCTTACAAGTATCCTCCTTATTGACATCACTGCTCATCTGTAGCTTGAACATATCAGTAACTAGGGTTGTCCCGATCCGATCGGGTGATCGGAAATCAGCTCCGATGACATGATTTTCAAAAGATCGGAATCGGGGAGACAAGATCGGATTTTTGTAAGTCTCAAAGAAAGATGTATAAGCAATGAGATTTTGTAAAAAAAACTGTTGTGTTTATGCTAGTTGTTTTCCTTCTGGTCCCAGTCAGAGATCATCAACCAAACACTAGTCACACTAGTCACGTGAAAGACACCTATGATGGAAACAAAGGAAATACAACCCCGCTATGTACTGTATGATGGCATACTGTAGGTGTCTGTAGTCTCTCTGAATGAGAGAGATACTCTTTAAGAGTTTTAACTTGACTTCAGTTCTATAAGCTGTAGAACTGTATTCACTCTCATTAACAAACAGGGCTTGACACAGTGTTGTTTTCGTTGACTAAAACTAAGACGAAAAATGTTCGTCGACTTTTTTCACTAACGAAAACCAAATGGAAACTAAATGAAACTAAGCTATGATGACTAAAACTAAGACTAAATACACTGACAATTTCGTCAACAAATAAAAACTAGACTAAAATGTTAGGAAGGGACTAGTGGACAAGATATCCAGTGTAAGTCATTTTACACTTGTTTGCATGCTGAAGATAGCTATTTTCAGCATATGTAAAATCTGCCATTACGACGGCATCAAGGCCCGCCAAAATGCATTTTAGTCGACTAAATCAACTAAAATCTCATGACATTTAGTCAACTGAAACTAGACTAGAACTAAAACATTCTGGGTGACTAAAATGTGACAAAAACTAAATTAACACTATTCCAAAGACTATGACTAAAACTAAAATAGAAACTTGCTGCCAAAAACAACACTGGCTTGACATTAACTTTTTGAGGCACGATGAAGTACATTTCCCATTCACTCCGGAGCAGGGGTCATCAACATGCAGGCTTGTGATGTCATTTTCCTCAAACAAAATGTTTGCCACGGACATACAAAATGAGTGGTCAATAATATTACCATGAATACAAAATGCATATAGTCCAGAAGACACGGTGAAGAAAAGCACACTGTTCTTAAAGCGTGGTTTGCCCTTCACACTTTTTTTTTCAAGCAACGTGAACTCGTGAAGGGGTTTTAAAAGAAGCATGTCGCGGTTTCCTTCGCTTAACCCGTTGCACAAAGCCGAGAGGGAAGGTGTAGATGGAGCAATTTGTAACTAATTACTTTAATAGTCAAGCTTAGTATTGTTACTATTTCCATGGTCATCTCTGCAGGCCTACTTTTGTCTACTTTCTACTTCAACTAGCTGGTTGCTATGGCACCAGCTAATGGGGATCCTTAATAATAAAAATCTAATCAACTTCTTCACTTTCTATATTGAAGTGATTGCTTTGAACTTTTCAAAGCATTAAAGAAAATCGGAGAAAGTGGCAAGCTTGAGCACTTGAGACGAAGTCCAAACTAATGATCCATAAATGTATAAAAGTCATGGATAAGTGGTCAGGACAAAAAGGCCTTTTCGGGGAGGGGTCAGAATAAATTGGTTATTCGTCTCAACTGTTCTGACGTCATCCACCGGACATTATAATATCTAAAAAACAGACTGCAGTGAGATTCTTCGAGGCGAGGCGCAGTCATAGGCATGTTCTGCATCCGCCACTGTTTGCTACCTGTTTTAACTCTTTCAGTGCCACCTGGTGGTCACCAGTTTAGGCTTTGGTTGCCATTTCGCCCATTATAAAAAAAGAAAGAAAATTTAATTTTATTATGCATATAATGTGCATGTCATCACCTGTACACCAGATTAGAGGAATTTTCAAAATATGGATAAAAAAAAAAAAAAAAGATAATATATTTCTGGGTGTACTGACACCCTAGCCCAGTGGTTCTCGAGGGGTCCTTGAGTGGGTTCCAGGGGATCGCTGCAGCAAATTTTGCTTATCGCATCAAAATCAGTTTAAACACTTTAAACCCATTTTATACTAGAGTTGTGCCGACACCGATACTGATATTGGGTACTTGGGCCGATACCACCCTAAAGTACTCGTACTCGGTATCGGAAACGGGCCCGATATACTTTGAGACGAGTACTAAAACATTCAATTGACAGGCTGAACGATCAATGCAACTGGAGCAAGTCTGACCCAACACGGCGGCAACAAATGAGCAAAGCGCCCAAAACAGCCGATCTACAAGCATAAATGACAACTGACAAATGTATTGCACCATGTCACATAGTTCTGGTGGTGCCGGGGCAACCTTGGCAATGACAGGAACGAGGATACTCTCCTAAATTGTGTGACATCAAACAACTTGTCAGGTGGAACATCACTTGTAAATGAAAAAATGTACTTGTGGCACCCAGCACATCAGGGCAGCCTGGGAAGCTTCCTGCCAGCAAGTATTGTGTGCTTTGATCTTGCCTTTGACAAACAGTATGTAGAGGTTGCACAGGACTGTCCCATCTCAATCTCAATCTGTACTTTACACTGTAGGTCCACGTGATACACCAGTAGGACAAGCACATCAGTTGTATCACTGAAGAGCATGTGTATCACACCCTTTCCACAGATGGCTGCATCAGGGACATGGAAAATAATGCTGATGTCTGCCTCATCATGACCAAATGTGGTATCCATCTTCAACACTAAGGTGTACGACATGCCCAACAGCTTCTGCTTAATGTTCTTAATGTTTAGATTTTAAGTTAGTAAAGGACATTACTATTCAGAGAATTCACAACAGAGTGCTTTACAACCAGGATACACCAGTGCATTTGCAATGCAGCCGGAATAACTGTATACAGTACCATGCATCCCGTCAGGGTGCACAATTACATTATCTAGCTGTTCTGACTGATTCCAGCATTCCTGCAAGATGTCAACAAACATCTGCATGTCAGTTGTGAGGTGAATTATGTACATCTCAACCATATCTACAATGGTGACCATATCTGTGGCCTGCTTGGAGACCTGGTTGGATGATGAGGGGCGAGAGGGACCTTGACCTGACCTTTAGCACATAAAGGGCAGTCCATACTCTCTCCGACCACCGAACTTTTCGTCGGAAAGATCAGACTTTAATTTTTTCTCCGAAGTAGAGTTCGGAGAGTCACAACATCTGGGAGTGCAGCTTTCAGAACAAAAATTCGGAGGAATGCGTTTCAGAAGTTGCGAGTGACGTCATGTTGTAGTTGTACAGGAGCTTTCCGACGAAAAGTTCGGTGGTCGGAGAGATTATGGACTGCCCTTAAGACTGACTGGCAATTGAAAATATAACATCAGAAATAGCTTCTACATATATATGACCCTCCCATGAATCACCATACGTTCACAGATTCCCTCACAAAAAGGCAATACAATTTTCAGTTTTTAACATCAATGGAATGTTGCCTTGGGATGGACGCCATCTTTGATTTGGCAATAAATAATTAACTGATGGTAATTTCACTGATTCAGCCACATTCCTTGAACCCTAAAAGCTGAGCTCCCATCTTGGACGCCATCTTGAAAATGATGGCTTTACCAGACATATAATTTCCTATATTTTTAGTATATTGTTAGGCATACCTAGAGGTACCAGAACCAATTGAAAAACCTTTTGTATAATCTTTTTTGGGGGGTTAACTAGTATGTTTTCATAAATTTACCCATTAGTTTTCGCCTATAGTGTCCTATATTATCCTACAGTTTTTAGGATTTTTTTTTATTCTGTTATGATCTTGATTTACAGTATAACTACTCTGCTCTGAGAAATGGTTGTGTGCTCTCCTCTCCTCAATAAACAGACGCAGGGACACAACGGTAGTCCAAGTCATAAAGTTGCTCTATTTATCACACACATAACACACAGCATATTTGACCTGGATAAGAGGAGTGATAAAACGTGGTCTGTGAGTCAAGGCAGGCCTGAGACAGTTTGTTACAAAGCCAATCCGAATAATAGTTCTAAAATGAATAAGCCAATATATCAAATAGGCTCTTCATGGTGAGATTGTTATCTCAGCAGAGGGTAAAGAAAGTTAGGTGCGTCCAGAGGTTCCAGAAGTTAATTGGGTCAAATTCATTAGGCAATGAGAGGCGGCTGGATAAAACACAGTTTTAGAGGCGGTTTGGAACAAACACTATTTCTGAACGATTGTGTCCTTTGTCAGTTAATCGGTTCAGGAATATAAAAGAGGATCACAGGTTGTTTTCTAATCACTTGCTTTTCGATGTGCACATTATACATTTATCGGGGCATCTAAACAGCGTCCATGTATCGTTTCTGGCTCGACAGTATTGCGAGATTTAGTTGTCAGGCTGTCAATGTTCGACAGTAGTTTGGCATACATTTTGAATATGGAACTTCTACTTGTAACAGAGTATATCTAGCAGTATTGATACTTTTACTAAAGTAAAACATATGCGTACATCTTCCATCACGGCAGAAAATCCAATCCCTGCATCCAGTGTAGGTCAAACACTACAGGGCAGAATGTCTCTGGTGAGCCGGTATGTCTCCTGGGTGCAGGACAGTGTCTGGCAGCAGTGGTGGAGTGTAATTAACACGGTGTAATTAACACAGGGGTCAACTGTCTTTCCCCCTTTCTGTTACTGTCAAGACCCTTACAGCCTCGCTGGAACTCTGGTACTAGCTGTGCATCATGCCGATGTGAGCTTGTAGATAGATCCAGTTACAGTATGTTCAGTGTGCGACACCAGCATGCACCTAAGTATAAATCAGGCACACTGTAAGTCCAACTGCAATCACAACACGTAACTACTAAAGCGTAAAGGTAAACTACCCGTCCACCTGTTAGTGGGGTCGTATCTGATACTTCCGTGACCGCGGAGAGCAAAGGTCCGTTTGTCAGTGGATTTATCATCTATGAAGGTTAAAAAACAAATTGAGCCCCCATGTACCTTGCAAAACTGCGGGGGAAAATTCACGAAAGCCCCAAATTCATTATGACCACCATCAACAACCTGTTAAGGCACAACAAGGCAAAATTACCTCAAATTCATTCTGCTTTAAGTAGCATGTCACATTTCAAACTATAGGGTTTTCATGATTCTGAATCCATTCCAAGCATTAGTTTTGCACAAAAAACACTCCTTGGGCTAAAAACGGCCATAGCCGTCATCACAAATGTGATTAGGTCAGCACATTTGAGCACATTTGGGCAAGTGACTATGACCGTTTTTAGCGCAAAGAGTGTTTTTTGTGCAAAACGAATGCTTGGAATGTATTCAGAATGATGAAAACCCCATAATTTGACACGTCACATGCTACTGAAAGCAGAATGATTTTTTGCTAATTTTGCCTTATTGTGCCTTAACAGGTTGTTGATAGTGGCCATATGGATTTGCCATGGTGTTCATCGTTTCCTCAAACAGAATACCAGGGTCACTCTCTTATAGCCCTGTCAGTCTTGCATCTAATGGTGGAACACACGCCGCATTGCAGCACACACACACACACACACACACACACACACACACACACACACACACACACACACACACACACACACACACACACACACACACACACACACACACACACACACACACACACACACACACACAGCTGGAGTGTGTGGCTTGTCTTTTAGAGGAGGACTGCTATGAATGTGAAACAGAAAGTGAGGGAAGAGCTCCTCACATGTTTTACTTAACTAAAAGTATCAATGCGTCAACGCAGATATATCTGTTACAGTAAAATACAGTAAAAGTGCTGTATTCAAAATGTACTTGAGTAAAAGTACAAATGTGTGATGTCTTGCCCCCTCAAGGCAGACTACTTCAACTCCCTTCCTTGTGTTAAATTGATAGACATGATGTCATGAACTACAACAGATCGGATCAATTCTTTAATCCTCTGGGTAGCAGAGGTCCCACTGTAAGCCCTCTGATACACAATAAGGCTCTGTGGCCGGTAGATGATCAATAAACTGACTGCAGAAGGGTTAGAATACTGTAGATGATCAATAAACTAGCCGACTGTAGAAGGGTTAGAATGCGGTTGTGATAAAGGATAGGATCTCCTTATATGTACGTGGGCGGTGTTGACAAAGATCTCTACTTCAGTCATTCAGTACTTGAGTCAAAGTAATCTGTCTCCTGGTCAAATATGAACTAAAATCAACTAAATGAAAGTTGCTCTGTCAAAGTTGTATTTGAGTTAAAGTACTGTAAATTGTAAAGACAAGCAACTGGATCTAGACAAGTCGTCAAAGTAAAAATAAATCCCAAAATATATTTCATATTTTTATCAGAGCTGCATTGATTAATGCCTGTAGCTATTTCATATGTAAAGAAGGGAAACGATTATGCACATCCCAGTTTTTAAATACGGTGCTGGACCCAAAAAGTGATAATAAAGAAAACAGTGGAATGTCCGCACAGGATATAATTATAGCTGCTCCCCGTCCTCTTTATTAAGACTGCATTCTTCCTGTGTTCCTTCTGCATATATATATCTATCTACCTGCTCTTAATGTTCAATGATGGTTGTCTAATTTTGCCAAGTAGAGACAAAAATGTTGCAGAGCCGAATGCCAACATTGAATATCATATGCACACGCTTGTATTCTCATTCTAAAATAAACATTTGTTCAATCTATTCGTGAGTTATTTGACTGCAAAAGTCGTATATCATTGAGCCAAGAAAGTGACAAAACGTAACGACAGTGTCCCGAGAAGACACGGCAGTTATATGACAGACAGTGGAACATTGGCATAGTGTCTTTCATTATGCTCATTAGCTGCCACTATATGGGCATATTTAAACCAACAATCAAACACAGAAACACAAGAAGGATATGAAACGTTGCCAGCTAGTATGAAAATAGTCTTACCTGGAAATACTGTACAGTATGTGCAGCTCAATAGAGCAAACTCATTTGAAGTGTCACGTTATTAAAACAAACATTAGTTTCAGACAGCATCTCAAACTCGCTGACTAAATTGAGTCATTAACTGCCAGAGGTTTCTACTTCCTCTATTGCACAGCACAATCTATTTCATCTGAGGGTTCTTCCGTTCTTTATTGGCAGTTGATATAGCCGAGCAGAGAAAACATATTTTTTACAAATTGTAACTATTCTAACTAACTATAAAGTTATACTGAAGTATGAAAATAGGCTCAGACTTGGCTCAGACTTGTTTTGATAATGTTCAAAACATCTTCGGAAGTCCTGGCTTGACTCACATGTTGCGGAAGAGCTCTGTACCCTCTATCGTACACACTGAAAACACAAAATGGCGGTCTGCGCGCTGGATTGAAATGACAAATGATATACGTCAATGGCAAAGGACAGAGACAATAATGAGCGTAAGCCGAGGCCCAAAAGCTCAAGGAATAGAGTTTAACCTGTGATGTCATGCCGTACTTTTTATTTGCGTTTTCTCTATTAATTTGGTTATTACGGTCCACAGACTGAGAGGCTGCTCTGACGAAAACACTGCGAAAAAAAGGCCATTTTTGTATACCACACCATAGACAACCTACATTTTCCAAATTTCAATATGCTTTAAGTACTTGTGACATGTCAAACTATAGGGGGTTTACATGATTCTGAATCTAAGGCCGTTTTTAGCCCAAGGAGTGTTTTTCGTGCCAAACTAATGCTTGGAATGGATTCAGAATGAAGAAAAAAGCCCTAGTTTGACATGTCACATGCTACTTAAAACATGATGAAATTTGGAAAACGTTGCCTTATTGTCTATGGTGTGGTATACAAAAATGTATACCACACAAAATGCAATGTTTCCGGCAGAGCAGGCCTCTTATTCTGTTGATCCCAATGACCAAATTAATAGAAAAGATCACACCCGTGTGAACTGGGAAGTGAGGGGCACAAATATATTAAAGTCTAACTCATGTTGATATGGTGATGTAAAACGGTGCCAACATGCCAACACAAACTTTAAACGCCATTAACAATAAAGAGACAAAGTACTTTCAAGGACAAAGTACTGTAGAGAAACACATGTTCTGTTGATGGATTATCGCTGAGTGACTCTTGTTGTGACCTCTGCGTCACCTTGCTGTCCCCCAGGGTGCCACTAAAATCGATATAAGTCTCCTGGGCAATGAATCATGTCCACAGTCCACCTGGAGAACAACTCCGTGTTTTGGTCACCTTGTATCTCTGCATTTCAACTTTTTGAGGGGCGCTGGCCCCCCTATATGCACAGCTTTGTGTGTATGTCCGTTTGAGCACGGAATGTGATGATTTGATTGGCTGACAACGGAATGTGATAAATGATGATTTATGATGATAATGTACAAGCTCATATGAGCTTGTAGATCGGCTATTTTCAAAAAATCATGAATGGTACATTTTTAACTCAAATCTTTGCTGCTGTGTGTCCCTGGAACACAATATTTTGAGTCACTGGGCAAATACATATTACTTGGAGGTCCTTGACATGACAAAAAGAACCACCGCTCATCTGCTGAAAAAACTTAAGTGAGGTGCTGGAGTCACAAAGGGATAATGAAAAAAATAAAGGGAAGCTCCGCACACTCAGATCTGCGCACAATCAAAGTATTTATTTTGCAAGCTTTCGGTCTACTGACCTTCAGGTCCTTGACATGAAAAAGTACCCTTGATATAGCAACATACCTTTTTTTTTCACTATGATTTTTGAAAACGAAAGTGGTTGCAGTAAGTGTGTTTGTGGGTTTTATAAACAAGAGCTTGTGACTAATAGTAAATAATAAATAGCATTTTCATTCATTGTAATAGTTTCCCCCTCCTCCTCCCATTTCCTGAAAACAAACTGTTTTGGACACCTGGACAGCTACGATATACGGATTTTGCCCTTGCTGGCAAAATGTTTAAACTTGATAATCTGCTGGTTGAGTAAAAGGTACGTTCCATTAAATAATCATAATTCATAATTGTGGTTTTTAGTGTTCACCTTGACACACTGAGAGACCGGTGAAGGTCGGACTGCCTTCCCACATGGCTCACTGCCATAGCACATGTCAGCCAAAGGAGGGCGCCGTGGCACCCATTGATTTATAAGTGGCCTAATTATGTCACCCTGAGGGCCAAGATTCATATGGCGGTAAAACAATCATAACTTCATGCCTGGGTACCGTCGGCCGAGTGCCTGCACTGTCACAAGGTCAACATACACAGAAATAGTTTTTCTTTGCTCTTGTCTTTTTATCCCTCAGGCTACCAGAAGACCAGAAAGTCAAACATCTTCCATCTGTAAACACATTTTGCTCACAACAGAAACCACTGTTTTGATTCTTTGAAAATGTTCAGGTCGAATTAACTCCCTTTCTGTTGTATTGCACAATTATTTAATTGCCATACCATGTAGCCTATACTTCATTACATTTGAGAGAATTCCATGCCAACAAAAGCGCAAGTCACAGACCGTCACGGTCTATGCGTTCACACCTGTGCTTTCTGGCCGTGATACATCTAACGTCACTGACCTTACTTCTGCGTCTGCAAGAAGCACGGAAAACACACAGTCAGTGTGTGTGTGTGTGTGTGTCTCACTCTGGTCACACTGCGACACAGACATGTGGCGAGGTCAAGCGTCTAGTAAATACACTATAATGTCCCTGTCAGGAAAAACAACCTTGTATTGTATGTCCAAAATCTGTGTTCCAATGGATAACATTATGTTACGAGGCACTTGCTTACAGTGAAGTGATTCAACTGAAATTCACATTTAGTGGAGAGAGCGTTTAAAACAGGTGTAAACCATTAATGAATCCCAGAGAGAGGGGTTTATCCCAGCTTCAGGCAAGGCTCTGCCAAGAGAGGTAATAATATGGTGCAACATATTGTGAATATCAGGGGTGGAAACCTTGTATGTCACAGTCAATTTCAAATGATGAATTCCACACGTAACGTAGAAATGGTCAGAAATGTCGGTACACTTCCATAATCTCTTTTTAATACCTTATGTAGCTGGGGCATTCATTAAGATGAAGAAAGCATAACAAGTTGACACATGGAGATACAAGGTTTCCGCCCGTTAGCAGCAATATGGAGAGAGAGGGTGACTGGGACTGGTGCCATGCACAGGTGTGATGGTCACACACTCCTTCTAACACAGTGGTGGTGAGTGTAAGAAGCACTTTCCGGGTTTAGAACTCTGCCCGCAAATCTTACTGTAGCAACATTAGTTTATGTTAACACCTTCTATCTTTGAATCATATTAACAACTTCACACCAACCCAAAGCATTGCCATGTGCCCCCTGGCAATGAGTTGGCTTTCAAGTCAAGGGAGGTATGCTGTTATACTCCTTAAGGCTCTGCTTTATCTCTCACACCTGCTGCCATCCTCACACATCTTACCTGTTCTCTTTGGCCTGCAATTTACACCTTGCCTATGTGTATATATATATATATATATATATATATATATATATATATATATATATATATATCTCAGAACGAAAATAACATTGCCTGGATGCAACTGGGACGTATCCTCAGTGATGTATCCCAAGGTCATCGGGGTTTCGGGTCTCTCGAACATCATACCCCTCACTCAGGTGACCCAGCCGGGGTGATCAAATCCCGACTTACGTCCCAGTAGCTACCCTCGATCAGACCCACTAGGGAAAGACCGGGCCGCACAATCCGTTGGAACCACTCTGGAACTACTATGCCGGGACTGAGAGGTACAATTCTGGTATGTGGAGGGACTAGGCTCTGTGGGTTGCCTCCTGTCCGGGCACCTCCTACGTCTCACCAGGTCCACTCCTCTCACCAGGAGTAC
The DNA here is from genome assembly GCF_964188405.1 of Protomyctophum parallelum. NCBI lineage: Eukaryota > Metazoa > Chordata > Actinopteri > Myctophiformes > Myctophidae > Protomyctophum > Protomyctophum parallelum. The sequence continues at coordinate 19,444,905 of NC_139714.1, forward strand.
CGCCAGGACCTGTGCGTTGCACCAGACTCCCAGCACCAGACACTTCATTCAGGAGTGGTGGATTCTTGAGCCGCAAAGGTTCTGCAGGCTCCACCGCTGGGCAACGGTAGTACTGCAGGCTCGAATGGCCCTCCTAAAGGCCTCATCGAAGGTTTTTGGACTTCCTCCTCACGAAGGATGCAGGCTGGAGCGCTAACCCATACTGCTCCCGGGGTGCCGTCTACATTCCGGCTGTCACCCGTCTCTCCGGTGGTCACCAGACTATACCTGGTTGTCACATAGTCTATTCCTATGAGTCACTACTATATATATATATACACACACACACACACACACACACACACACACACACACACACACACACACAATGGCATAATGGCAAAGCTCACAGCGAAACGTGTTCCGTCTCTATTCCCTGGAGTGTGCACTGTGTAGTCCCTTTTTTACAATATATGTTTTAATTGGAGTACTTCATCCACCCAACACAAGTACGTATGTCAGCTGTTCTTCCAAGAACAGATGGCTGAGTTTGAGTGTGTTTTATTACTCATTAATGTCATGCTCATTTGTGTATTGCTCGTTTTTTTCTTTTTTCTCCATTCTTATCTGTAATATACCGGTGTGTGTTTGTCCAGACGGGCTTGTTTGTTTATCTGGCCTAGCTTGTCTGGGGTGGGAGGAACAGCTGGGACTTGATGTTTGATTGAGCTGAGACTTTCATCAGGTAAAATAAGGCCCTCTGAAGCCCCCGGAATTAATCTGCCTTCTCAGTGCCAACAACTCCATCAGGGGGGTATATATAAAGTACCTGCCCCAATACCACAGAGTCTAAAGGGTTCCGATCCACTAGGATAATTTATTTTTCTCAACACACGTTGAGGGCTGGGGCTCAGTGTTCATTTTGTATTTCGTCAACTACCTGTTTTCACAGACAAAAACTAAATCTGATATGACTAAAACTATGACTACATGGATTGACAATTCCGTCAACTAATTTAGATTCAAATGTCAGGGAGGGACTATAGTGAAGAAGAGATCCAGAGTACTAAGACTTGAAAATATTGGAATTATTTTAAAAATATATTTTTTATCCCACGATTTTGTAACCCATTTTTCACCACTGTGTCAATCATCTAATGTGATCATGGGCTCTACACACCCTCCTCCAACCTAGTCCCCATATATGGGGGACAAGGGGAGAGCAACGGACTTGAACTCATGCTTCCTTCATGCCTGAGTGTCCAAGTTGCTCCTTTACACCTGACAGGGGGGAGTTTCCCTGGTTGGACGTAGCGTGTGGAAGGAACACGTTATTCCAACAAGTTCCTTTCCCCTCCATCAGGCGCCCCGGCTGGCCAGGGGGAGGCAGTTTAGTGACCAGGATTACTGCATGTTTTTTGTGAGGGTACTCAGGGTACCTACCCTAGGGGACACGGGGAGAACATGCAAACTCCACACAGAAAGGCCCTTTCGCCAACCCCGCCTTCGGGTATGGGCACTGATGACGCGGAGGAGGAAACACGCCTAATTATTTAGTTTAAAAGATCTTTTTTTTTTAACAAAAAATCTTCTCTTCGGGAGTCCCTGGCACAAACCATTCTCAGATGGCGGTCTGCGCTCCGAGGCCACATACATAGCAATTCGGGGGTGTTCTTGGCACAAAAGGTTTTGAGACAGCCAGGGACAGCTGCCAAGCTCTCTGGTCTTTGACGTCACTATGGCATGGTGCAACAACAGCCCTTCCTTCACAGGAGAATTAAGGCTGATGTTTTATTGTACGGTGTGCCAACATGATGGAGATGGTTGAAGTAAACGTGATAAAGATTAGTTGAGGAAAACGTGATACAAATGCAGATGGTCACTGCTGTGTGAGAACAGAGAGTGCTGGAGGTGTTTCTGTTTACTTTAAAAGGCTTTTAATATCCCTGCAGACAGTTTCTGGCGGGTTGATGGCATGTGGCAATAAAATAAAAACACTTAGAGCACTAATGTGAGACCTTTGAAATCTAAGCTGTCCAACTCCCGGGGAATTACAGGGTGAACCATAAATTGCTGGGTGGGTGCTATTAGCTCGGTTGTGTTTGAGCGGTATCAGGTACGGTCGCCCCTAAACCATCTCGCCCCTCGATCCTTCCGCCGACCTCACGCCGACCGCTCGGTCCGACGGTTCTTGTATATTCTTTATTTTGTTTTACTGAGAATAAGGTTAGAAATAATTTTAGGGTTAGGCATAGTTTTACTGGGGTTAAGTTTCCGTATAGGGTTAGGTTTAGGCATAGTTTTACTGAGGTTAAGGTTAGGAATAAGGATAGGTTTAACCGTTTAAGCATAATTTACTTAGGTTACTTTAGGAATACCAGGCAGTTCTGCCGGCTGTACGCCCGGGGCGAGTCGTTTGGTATTCGTTTGAGCTATATAGGCAGTGGTGCAAGGTATACTCAACCCCAATACTTGAGTCAAAGTGGAGATACACCTGATACTCCTAATATTACTCAACGGTCAAATTTGTACCAGAAGGACTTTAACCCATTAAGACCCGAGGCCGATCCTACAAATACTTTCTAAATCGGTAGTTCATCAAAAATGTTCGTGACACGCTGTGAGCTTGTACAGCTGCTTCTATTTTTGAATAGCCAACACAAAATGTATCTAAAATGACAGATGCTTTCCCGCTTATAATGATCTTTTTTTTATGGATTTGTCTATTCAAAAGTACAAAGTACATCAATCAATGAATGCATTGCTATATTGAACTGTATAAGGAGAAATATAAACAAAATATATCAATAATTAAGAAATAGGATGTTATTATATATAGTTTTTAAATTACCCCAATTTAGAAACACAATATCCATAGAGAACTACATTTCTTTTACTTTGGGAATCACTGTTCCAAATAGAAGGGTTGAAATTAATCTTAGCAGCACACTTACTCGCACTCAAATCTCACAGGCAAAAAAATTATAAAATAAAACTCAATCTAATTAGACAGAAAACAAGGTTTTATGATGCTTGCACTGAGGAAAAATAAGTAACTGATGAAGGAGGAAGGAGCCGACAGATGAAAGCCCCTCGGATTTTCTGTTCCAACACAACAGAAAGCATCAACTTCCTCAAATTACAAAACTCTTCAGAACTTTCTTAAGCCATTAAGACCTGAGGCCGATTCTACAAAATGTCTTCTAAATCAGTAGTTCACAAACTGAGGACCCCCAAAACGATGTATTTGGCCTCGCTCAAAGTCCATCACACTTGAGACACTTTTCATATACAGGTCCATTATGTATTAGCATTTGAGACACAGACCACCATTATTTTTGATTAACCTGGCTAATAAGCCAGACGCGAATCTGCCGTTGGCAAAACAAATTGCCTGCCGGACAACGGTGAGACCAACGTTGGTCTGAGCATCTCAGACCAAAAACCTTTAATATTTTTGTTCGTTGGATAAGATTTTGTCCACAATTCCATGCTGTATTAATGTTGGTACCATAGGAGAGATAACAGGGAAATGTTGATCAAAACATAATTTCTTCTACATTCTCTAATTATTGTGTAGAATTCTTGAAATATGTCACATCTGTCAATGCAAACAACTGGATCTGTCCGTTAACCGTTACACACCATATGTCCTGAACACTGCACGGGAATCAAGTAAGCCTACTGTTACATTGCACTATGTCAGAGAGAGACAGACAGACAGACAGACAGACAGACAGACAGACAGACAGACAGACAGACAGACAGACAATGCAGGCAAAAGGACCATTTACCTCAACATTATTGTAAACAAGAAATACAAAACCTCAAAGCTGGATTAGAAAGAGAACAGGAGTCCATCCCCCACTGAACACAGTACTCCCCCAGAGTCCATCTAATGCCCACTTTACACGAAAAGCCTCCAGATCCTCCACCACCTTATGAGCCGTGCACATGCCTTTAACAATAGCAGTCCAATCAGAATTAGCACAGGGTCCACACAGACATTGACAGCACACCTCCTGGGCCCGCTTCCTACAGCTCAGCCTCAGACAGATGGCCATGCTTTGCAATTGTAGATACTGTAGATACTTGGCAGCAAATTTCTATTCATCATAGTCTTTGAAATGAAGCTTAATTTAGTTTTAGTCATATTTTAGTCACCTGGAATGTTTTAGTGTTAGTCTAGTTTTAGTCGACTAAATGTCGTCGTAATGGCTAATTTTACACTTGTTGAAAATAGCCGCTTATTGAAAATAGAAGCTTGTAGATCTTTTATTTTCAGCATGCAACCAAGTGTAAAATGACTTATACTGGATCTCTTCATGTCCACTAATCCTTTCCTAACATTTTTGTCTAGTTTGACGAAAATTTTTGTTTCATTTTCCGTCTTAGTTTTAGTCGACAAAAACAACACTGTTTAACAGTGTGAACACTTTTTTTCCTGTTCTATGATGCCATGTTCAAGAGCTCAGTTTTGTCGGTGCGAAAATGTCCACGGACGTCGGACACCCATCTGAAGTGAAAATAGTTAGTGCCAGGGATGGGACCCCCATACAAAGATTTGTGTTGTTAAAATGTTTCAAAAAAAATAAAAACTCTCCTCCCTGGCTGAGTGGCTCCAATATCAAACAAATGGTGAATCCACCTTGATTCTCTGTATACCCGACACAATCTGCCTGCCCAAAAATAGGGCCTGTGTCTGTACTAGGTTGTTATAATTTGGTTAATTCATTCAGACAGACAGACCAATTACACAAGCAATTACACAGACCCGTGGAAGCTGAAAAGCGGCTAATAGGTTAACAGAGAGAGAGGATCAATATTTAGTGCAAATTAGTTGAGGTACCAGAGTCCAGTAAGTCAACACAGCATGGGACAATCACAGAGAACTAACCCTATTCTGGGTGAACATTCGGTACAAAATAGTTGCATGGACTGAAGCAAAAATTAAATCTGACAATGTTTGTATGACCAGGTCCTGACTCCTAATCAATGTGTGATTTGTGAAACAGTGCTAAAGGACGGTCCACACACACTAGGGCCTCATTCACATGTATCAAACGCAATCAAACAAATGTTCATCAAACACAAATGTTTGATCAAACCATGTGACTCCCATTGGAAAAGCATTGTGGTGGCCCAAAACAAACGACCAAACATTTGCTTGATTGGTGTTTGGTACGTGTGAACTAGGCCTAGGGCTGAAAATAGAAATCGTCTGATAACTTCAATTCATGTACTGTAGCTATATCTGAGAGCCTCTAATTGAATATAAAAATTCATATTATTATATGGGCTCTATAAAGGGTCAAAAACATTTGTTCTTGTGAGGTCACGTTCATAAATTATTAATGTGAAATAAAACTATAATTGAATGAGTGAAAGTTTCAAAATGCAAGTATTTCTATATTGCAGAATTTATACTTTTAGTTAAGTAACGTTTTTCTTTTCTTTTTTGTACTTCATAGACCACTAGCTGTGTGCCGTTAGCCGTTCAAACCTTGTACACCAGATCCACTTTCATGGAATATATCAGTGCAAAGCGAGACACAACATGTCCCCTAGAGGTCAGAGGATACTGAGATGATACAAGGCCTCGTCCTGGGAACGGGACCCCCCCCCCCCCTCCCTCCCCGCCATCTCTCCGCCTCTCTGCCGCCTGAAGCCAATATGCCTAATTAATCTTAAAATGGAACCACATGGATCTGGGTGGAACACAAACACAAGGTGCATTCTCTTCTCTCGCCTCTTGCCTCGCCCTTCTCGAGTCTCAAGGTCACCGTGAGACGAAGTGAGACCCCATTGGTGGAAGAAGTTATTTTAGTTAAGTAAACTATCAATAACACAATATGAACATACTCTGTTACAGGTAAAAGACTTACTTGAATAAAAGTACCAATGTATTGGCATCAAAAATATTAGTAGCAAAAGCTCACACAGATCTACAAGCTCACGGCTTGCCTCCATGCGACATGCTGTGAGCTTGTAGATCGGCTATTTCCAAATAGCCTAGGTAGCCTATAAAATATGGCTGAAGTGATTAAAGGGACACGTCACCCTTTTTGAAAAAAAAAGGTTAATGACGTTTAGAAGATTTAGAACACTTTCTGTCTTTATGTGTGTAATATGTGGTTTTAGATATTTTAGATTTTAGCAGTGTCAGCACAGACACTGGGCTCACTGGACTACTGTACAATTCCCATTTCCCATAATGCTTTGGTGCACTGCTCCTCCTTGTGGATAGAGGGAGGGCTGTCTTACTGAGACAACATGTAGTCCAGGAAGGAAGTGAGACCAGTGTCTGTGACATCATGGACACTGCTAAAATCTAAAATATCTGAAACTCACATATTACACACATAAAGACCCCAGGAAAGTGTCCTTGTAATGTTTCATATGTAATAATCTGCAAAGTAACCGGTAACTAAAGTTTTCAAATAATTGTATAGTGGCGTAAAAGTACAAGCTCTGAGATGTGGTGGAGTAGAAGGTAAAGTAGTCAAAATTGGACATACGTACTAATGTACTAGTACTTTCCACCACTGCTGAGAGAGACCGGCACCACCCCTCCCAGGCGGGTGGGCCGACCTTGGCCTGCATGCGGCAGGGCTGACCTCTGACAGTGAGAGGTAGGTTTTTATGGGTCATGCTCCGAGGCTTAGTAGTAATAATATCCCAGAAGCCGCTACTGTAAGGTCACAGGGGTGGTGTGCTCCGTGTGAGCCCTTGTTGTTGTGATTTATTACAGCGTCACAGCGTTTCACTCCCTGATGGATGGGAGATGGAAGATGGCTGGACCAGCAGGAAATGGATCTTTCCCTATATGTATGGATATACAGAGACAGAGAGATGAGAGAGGGAGATACTGTGCGTGCGTGCGTACACTGTGCGCAGAAACCATGGAGCCTGATATATCCCATTAAAATAGAACAGAACTCAAACAAAAGGAAAGTCTCTCTAATAAGTTGTCCTATTCAATGTCCTGTCTACCATGGACAGCTATGTTCTCAGTGCTCTCTGAAGGCAACGGCGTCTCATTTACACCTTGTGTTACACTTCCTTTTCCTTACACAGAGAGAGAGAGAGAGAGATGTTGAGGAGAAAGAGGGGAGAGAAAGAGAGGTAGAAGAGAATATATCGTTGCCGTAAGGCAGAAACCTCTAATCTCCATATTCTAATCTCTATACTACCTTGATCGTCACACAAAAGCATCAAACGTATAGCAGATCCATGAGCGACGTGTTTCGAGCTTGTAGATCTGCTGCTTTTGACGCTTTCGAATTGTAATACTGAAAGTGAAAAGTATAACTGTTTTGGACATAATTAGGTTTCCACCCAACAGAGACGATATATGAATGTGGTTGCTGCCGTGTTGTGTGCTCACACACTCACACACTCTCGTCACCTTCCACTGACCTCATCGGCAGACGTGGAAATATTCAGCATGAATAAGTCATTTGCATTCTTGAACTCGGGGCACTCTTCGCTATGCTAATGAACCCCCAGAAGAAGCACAGGGAAGTGGGGGTTATTGCAATTCCACCATCGGGTGACCAGTGGTGTTCAGAGTGGGCTGAACATGAGAATATAATCGTCCTTGGGAGCCAGAATGATGAAGAACCTATGGGTCTCTCAGAGCGTTGCGGCCAGGGAAGGAAAGGCGCGTTTGCTGATCCAACGGTGGAAAAGTAACTACTGTAAGTACATTTACTCAAGTGCTGCATGTATATTTTAGATGCCAATATACGCCAGAGAATCGGAGCAGCAGGGGCGGTAATACAGTCACTGTGCCTCACTGTCATGACGAAAATAGAGCTGAGCCAAAGATTACAAAAGTTACAAAAAGAGACGAAAAGAGAGCCAGAAGGCAAAGCTTTCTGTTTACAGAGCAATCTTCGTTCCTACTCTCTCACCTATGGTCATGAAGTGTGCATCATGACATCATGACAATAAGCTATGTCGCGGATACAAGCAGACAAAATGAGATTTCTTAGATGGACGGCTGGCATCTCCCTTAGAGATAGGGTCGAGAAGTTCAGTCACACAAGAGAGACTACAGAGTAGAAGCCGCTGCTTCTTCGCTTGGAAAGGAGCCAGTCCCAGACGTTGTTGTCTCAGATAGTCCATTACTTGATTAAACTCATATAAATTGCATTTCCTGGGTATCCCAGTTCTATATTAGAACTTCCAAACTCCAATTAGCCCTTCCCTAAGCCCCACCCACTCCACTCTGAATGGCAAGCTGTTCTTCTCACCCATTGAGATGCATGTTAAATGACGGGATTTCTCCATATAAATAATCAATCATTTCAGTAGCAAGAGCTTCAAAATGTCTTCTAATTTTAGTCAACAAGGCCTGCAGTAGGCTCTGCATCGCCATATGTTGTCGATTAAATAATCGTCCAAAGATGAAGGAATGACAAAGTTATTCAGGGTGAAGTATTGAGAATTTATTAAGAAGATTCAGCAGAGAAACAATATAGACCGTCGCAGTCCCGCCCCCTCGAGAGACCCGGAGAAGAAATCCCCGTTCATTTTCCTCATAGACTTTTCAGAAAGTATTTATTTAAAGACGTTTACGCCGCGGACAAAGCCAACTCTTGTCGTGACAAATCATGACAACAAACACAATTTTTCGGGCTGAACAAATAATTAGAAAGAAGAAGAAAACGGCAGCTTACAACACGTTTTTTTTTGTTTTTCTTCTTTGTAATTATTTGTTTGGTCCAACATATTGTGTTTGTTTGTTACAAATAAGTATACCTTTGCTGACAGCGTGGAGGAGTCAAGTCAGCTGTTAGATTGACAGCTGCATGAATTGGTGAGCAAAGAGACTTAATGGAAGGAAGATAAATACACAATAATGCATATATCTGGCACTGTAGTTGGCATTCTAAAATTCCCATTACACAACACAGCCATGCAAAATAACACTGACACTATGAGGTGACGAAAGCTTGCCATCCTTAGCAACGGTTGCTAAACTATTTGGATTGGCATTGGACAATCGCTTTTGGGGTGGGGTTTAGTGAAGGGCCAATTACGTACTGTATGCAAGTCAGGAAGTGACTTGAGTTTTACATTGAAACTGAAAATAAGTAATCTCTCCTCCTGATTGCCAAATAATTGGCAACCCACCGGAATGTATTTTATGTTTATTAAAGAGCTGGAGTGAGTCGGGAGAGCCATTACTAAATGTGGAGATTGTCCAAAACCATAATGCGACGACACGGCAGAATAATCCCTATAAATTTTAATTTAATGAATTTAATAAAAGTTTTACTCAGAAGGACAGGGAGCTGCTTCTGTCCTGGACATTTATTTATGTCCATTTTGTTTATCCTAATATTACATCCGTAGGAATTTGAATGGAACAACAAAGTAGGTTTTTAGGAGTCCACTGCATCCGAGAGGCAAATGATTTACTTTTTACTCCACTACAATTATTTGAAAACTGCATTGACTAGAGGTTGTCGGTTGTGCACGTGCATGAGTGTGTGTGTGTGTGTGTGTGTGTGTGTGTGTGTGTGTGTGTGTGTGTGTGTGTGTGTGTGTGTGTGTGTTCAAGAAGTGTCATATTAGGCAGAGAGAGAGATAGAGTACCCTCTGGATGAAAAAAGCCCTAATCCGTTGTATCTCCTGTTTGATCTTGATTAAACATCATGTCAGATTTTGCATGATTATGGTAATCAGATACTTGTGAATTTAATCAAACAGGCTGAGCCGATTAGGCAGCTTTGATGTTTCCCGAAGACAGGAATACATCCCAGATAGATTTTTCATGGACGTCACCAAGTGGCTGCACTTCAAAAGTGCTTCAAAGTCAGTCTGTGGGTGGTTGGTAAGAAAATAAATACATACAGTATATCATTGCTGTAGGGTATAGAAACCTCCTTGTTTCTTTGTTCTCTCTCTGATATGTCAGGAGCTGGTGTATAAATCCACACCATCGATCTGCAGAGACCTTGTCTTGGTGCATTTCAATATACAGTATAGAATGACCTCTCCACGTCTGTCAGGACTGCAGGTTCACTCTCCATCTTCCACCACCATGTCTGAGAACTCACCTCTTCAGACTCGACATCACCCCGGTGTCTCATGCACAGTCTGAGAACTCACCTCTTCAGACTCGACATCACCCCGGTGTCTCGGAAGAAATGGCAAAAAAATGCATTTTCGGCCTATTCGGTTTCTACCCGAATAGGCAGAAAATACATCACCGAATAGTGTGTGCAATTAATGCATTCAAAAGAGCTGAATAAATGTTTTATGGAGCAATAATAGTGATTATTATTTAAGTAAAGTTTTGCCATAACCATTTATTTTGCCATAAATCAGGTAGCTTTAAGGTATGGCCATGACAGCAATGGTAGGAAAAAAAGATATATAATATTAATCATATTCGGATATTCGGTATTCGGCCAACTGTTTCCTATATATTCGGTTTCGGCCAAGAATTTCCCTTTCGGTGCATCCCTAATAATTTTGTATCTTTTTAGTTTTTGGTCCCCTGACTCAGACCACCGCTAGTGCATCCTGCATTTGCAATGCCGTGCTGCACATGCAGTATATTCACTAGAAGTCACTTTGCAATATCAGCTAAATGCCTCAAATCTACATGCAAATGTATGTCACAATGCATTGTGAGTTTGTAGATACAGTCTATTTTCACTGTTTTTGAACGTTTTTGTCTCACCTATGATGACATGCCCAAAATAGTGTTGGATTATTAATCGATTATTTAATTCAACTATTGATTATATATTTTTTTAATATAATGCATTCAACATTGCAAATCAAGTCAGTCACCACCTTCTTAAAACACCTTAAATATTATTATTTTCGGAGGGCCAAGATGTGAACATATTAACCTCTCCACTATGTTGTGTTGACAGCGAGTCATATTGCTAAACAACATTACAATGAGACTCTGCTTTTTCTAATGACTTGATTTGATTGATTGAATACTTTATTGGCAGAAATGTATTCAGTACAGGCCAGGGTACAGTCAAACAGAAATGTAATCAGTACAGGGTACAGTCAAACAGAAATGTAATCAGTACAAGGTACAGTCAAACAGAAATGTAATCAGTACAGGGTAGATACACTTCCAATGGGATCACCGAAAAACTGAGCATGCACACTCTTCCACAAAGATAAATACTAATGATCTTTCTCCCTCTCCAATGTCCAATGTCTACAGACACCAAAGCAGATAAATACACAAAGAAATAAAACTCTCTCTTTGTCTTCCTCTCAGTCCTTTGATACCCCACCCCATGCACACACACACGCACACACACACCACACACACACAAACACGTACACATACACGTGCAAACCCACCACACCTCCCGCTGTCTTTCACAGAGGCATGAGGGTGAAACAGGTTGTGTTCCGGGCATGAGGTGTGATGTGTTTGCTGCACGTGTCAGTGAGTTCTGAGCGGCAGCGTACAAGTCAAGAGCAGCCCTCTGCTCTCCTGTATTCCCCTCTCCTCCCCTCCTCTCCCCTCTGCTCTCCTGTATTCCCCTCTCCTCCCCTCTCCTCCCCTCCTCTCCCCTCTGCTCTCCTGTATTCCCCTCTCCTCCCCTCTCCTCCCCTCCTCTCCCCTCTGCTCTCCTGTATTCCCCTCTCCTCCCCTTTCCTCCCCTCTCCTCCCCTCTCCTCCATTTACTAAATTCCACTCGTCCTTCCTCCAAAATACTGCAATGCCTCCCGTATGTCCGTCCGTCACATTCCCTCAATCCTGTCATAACTTCATGTCTCTCCATGGTCCAAGTGTATTCCCCCTGTGGCTTTTTACATCGATCTTTCAATAAAAAATGACATAATACACATAGCGATGAAAGCAGAGAGAGAGAACGAGACAGACAGGAAGTGAAGCCTCTGTGGAATTCGTGTTCAAGCTCAGGTATAACGGAAACAACATCAAAGCCCCCCCACCCTCAAAACACACACACACACACACACACACACACACACACACACCTAATCCATCATCATTTACTACAGCACAGCAGAGTAGAGCATTGTGAATGCATGCCACAGTGTCAGGTTGAACACTGTTTCAGCACCATGGACAGCGTCATCATAACACTATTTCAGCACCATGGACAGCGTCATCCTAACACTGTTTCAGCACCATGGCACCGTTTCAGCACCATGGACAGCGTCATCTTTAACACTGTTTCGTTAAAATGGTACCATTTCAGCACCATGGACAGCATCATGTATAACACTCCTCCAGGGCACTGTTGGTTAACCTGACTCCGCCAGATGGGGCAGCAGAGAGTTGGTACCAGGAATAAAGGACAACTTTGTTTTTGTTTTTTTTTATTACTAGATATTTTTGACTGGGGGGCGGGGGCATTCGAACAAGTGGCTAAATAGGTCCTTTTTTTAAATAGAGCGATTTCTTTATAATTATTTACTATAGTCCTACTAGGCCCTAGGAAATTACATCTGGCCACAAAATATCACGGGATCTACTGAATGTGAAGGGGGATACTAGGGGATGCTATACTGTGTGTCGTAGGCTCGATATGTCATGTCAATGTCACCCCCTTCACATTCAATAGATCCCGTGATCTTTTGTGGCCAGATGTAATTTCCTCTGGTCTAGTACAACTAGACCCAAGAAATCGCTGTATTGTTTTTAAAAATACATATTTTGCCACTTCGAATGCCCCCCTGTCAAAAATAGATAAAATTGTTGAAACGAAAGAAAGCAGCAATTTTTATTTATTTATTTATAAATAACACTCATCTTTCACTTTCTCTAATATTCTATAACATGAAACCTGGTTGAATTAAATAAAAAGTTGGTACACTGGTTCCAACAAATTCCTTTAAATCGATAACATTAATGTAAAACTGTAGCCCTATAGGTGATGTCAGTCTCTACAATGCTGGACAGCTCCTTTCTCTTCACCTCCAGCCAGCCTCCCTCCCACAGCAGCTGTCCCTGGGCTGGGAGCCAGCCGTACCTGTGCTGCCTGGGAGCCAACTATCTGTTTTCCCCACCTGCTGCGACCTGAAGACTAAAGGGTGTGTGTGTGCGTGCATGCGCGAGTGCGTGCGTGCGAGCGTGCAGCCTTGAGTAAGGTGGGAATTCATGATCGGTAGAGGTGAAGGGATAAGGTCATGAATTGAGTGGCATGTACCGAAAGACATGCAGGTTAGCGGTATAAGCTGAGTGGATGTTGAAGGAGACAGAGAGACAAGTCTGGGATCGGAGGCAGACCCCCCCCCCCCCCCCCCCTATAAATAGTTCCTTATACATTATCTCACCTGCCCATTATGGCGACATACTGTACTGCAGGCATCTGTGTCAGAGATTCATCGTAAGGAAGAGGATACTTCATCAACTACCTCCCCTCTTATTGGGTCATTCCTCCCCTTTGCAGATCTGATATGCACTTACTGACTATTTTCAGAGCAGGGGTAAAGTAGTTTTATTGTTGACCCAAAGTGAGTAAGTGTGCCATAATCTCTGACTGCAGTGGCATTCTCTCACTGGAAGATAAGGGCTGTTTTCATGTGACAATATCTCTATACTTGAAACATGAAGACACTTGCGCAAACACCCACATAACACCTGCACATAACGTACAAACAGTACGCCCAGTGGCACACATGCAAACAATTACTGTACACTAACACATGCACACACTCGCCCAGTTACAAACATCTTGTGCACAGGCCGTCAAGCATAATTTCTTATCTTTCAAAATCAACTCAACGCAAAGCACCTGAAAAATGGAAATGCTAAATTTCAAGGACACACAAACGCCAGCTGCGCCGCACTGCCTGCCCAGCTGCCCGCCGGGCACAACTGTGAAGGGGGGAAAAAGGGTGGAAAGAGCAACATGGGAGTGGAACAAGTTCACAGGTTCAAGTTTTAGACAGTGGGGAAGGCCAGAGGCAAGGGGACGGAGTCTCGAAGAGAGGAGAAGACAAAAGCTGCGAGTGAAAATGGGATAATTCATATGGCAGGTAACAGACTGGAGTATTGAGAGAATGCAGCTATTTATTATTTTCTTAGTGATTATTCTGTTGATTACCTTTTCAAATGAAACAAATGATTGAGAAGTGTGTTTTCTAATGGATTAGTTTTATTGAGTGGTGCAACCACTCCAAGGAACAGCAATGTCCGTCCCTCCATACAGTATGTCCATCCCTATGTCCCTATATGTTTAGGGTACCAATAGGGGCAAAAGTGGCACTGTTGTGCTCAAAACAGAGAGAGAGATAGTGTTGCACTGTTGCCTGCTAATTACAATGTGGAGCGTGCATATGAGAGAGAGAGAGAGAGAGAGAGAGAGAGAGAGAGAGTGTTGTGAGCTAATTCCCCCACACAGTAACTCTGTCATTTCTCAACCGTTTCAGTTCGCACGGGTGTGATTTTTTAAATAATTAACAATAAATTGGTCACATTTAGGGATGGGACGATAATCGGTATTATCGTGATAAAAACACTGCAAATTCAGTCCCACTTAAATGTGCTCTTTACGGACCTGTACCATGCGTGTGTGCGTGCATGCGTGCATGACCTATATTGAGTAAAACATACCGGGGTTTTGTGATGGATGGTGTGACAAAATGAAGGTGTAGATACAGGGAGCGGGCTAGGATGTCGTCTGAGCTATGAGTCTGAGGGCAGTCTGAAGTCTGATCAGTGGGGACGGCAGCCGGGAGGACCTGTGTTGATTCCATGCACGGAGACAGGCCCGTTCACGGAGGCCTTCCCGTCAATTAGGCTCAATTGGAGGCTTGTGCCGACACCCCTCTTTCCTGCCTGCCGCGGAGAGGCTGCGGGGCCTCCCGCTGAGCCCGCTAACAACAGCAGCAAAGCCCCATGCAGGGGATTGTGGGGAAAATCCCTGACACGGCGCGGTGGAAAAGTGGAAGGTGAAAACTCAGTGTTGGAAAGATTCAGATGTTTGTTTTTATCCTCACAACTGCTGATTTTGACAGAAGGATCCGGCAGTATATAGAGTGAGTGAATGTGACACCGCAGAGCTTATATTACGGTTATGGGATTTGGAATTGAAAGGATGGTTCGATTTTAAACATTGCAGGCATGTTAAGGCAGTGACAATTCTGATCTGATCACTGCTATAGGTGTGTTTATTCTGTGTTTGGAGACTCCGAAGAGGCGGTCTATATGGTTTTTAGATTTTGTATTCTCTCTCCTCAATCTCCTGATTTCAATAAAATTGGCATCCCAACCTGAAAATGTATGTATACCGTTCACTAATGACCTGGAGAGATGGGAGACCCGTTACTGAACAAACACTCAATGATCACTATCAGAATATAGAGCCATTTAACCCATTTCAGGCGCGGGAACCCCTTTTGGTGTTTTAAGCGTTACCTTATACTTTAGCTATTGAAAAATAGCAGATCTACAAGCTTTTAAATCGACCTCAGTCCAAAATGGGTTAAAGATGGAGTGCCGTGATCTTTGTACTTTTTCTGTTTTGCATGTGTCTATGGAGTTAACATTACTTAATAGACTCCCAGGTGTGGTTATAATATTCAAATATGTCTTCCCTGTGTATTTTTGGTTTCTTCCTGAATGCTGAAAGCCTTTTAGTCAAAAGGCCCAATCTAAATAACACCATTTTAGTGACATCATAACCCTAACCCCTCCCACATTAGCAACAGCTGTGGGCGAGGCTTAAGTTCAGGTGGGTGGTGCTAAGGTGAAAACCAGGTATACTTAATGAACTGGTGGGTGTGGCCACATAAAAACATCATTTTAACACATTCTGTACACTTTTTTGAGAGAAAAAAGTAGTATAATCATAGTACCTGATGATACATGTTTTATGGGGGGGGGGGGGATCACGGCACTCCATCTTTAACACGTATTTTAACAAATAAATAAAATACCACAATAAGCTGAGCTTGTAGATCGGCTATTTTCAAATGGCCAAAATGTATAGTTTGAAGCGGTTACAGCAGGTTTCGTAATAATAACAAAAATAACTAACGTTTTTTTCTTTTGTAAAAGTACATAAAACTGTGAATACTCAAAATGTTACTTAAGTATACATACTTAGTTATTTTAAACCACTGTGAACATGACCTTGTCACGTCAGCTGCAACCCCCCCCCCCCACCCCCCCCCCCCCGCCCAACTCTCTGTGTCTGCAAGAAAATCAATTAGTGGGCTTATAGTATTTATTCATCCATTGGCGTTCCCCACGCGGTGCATTAAATCATAATACGACATGCAGCACCATCCACACCTCAGCGGCACCGCAGAAGGTGAAGCGGGTCCCTCCTCCAACATGTGTCGGGGCCATGGCGTTCATTAACCCCGCCGGCTGTCGGGGTCTCATAAATCCCCGGAGGCTCCTCATATCAGAGACAACCCTCCATGCCTCACCCTTAAAACCCTCCATCCATCCACACCAATGTCACTGCATGGCTGACAGCCAATCAGTGCCATGCCATTTTATATATATATATATATATATATATATATATATATATATATATCTCCAAGGCGCTTTACAGAGATTGTGCATTACATTCACCCATTCACACACACATTCATACATTCCGATGGCAGCGGAAAGGCACCAACCAGCACATCGGGAGCAATTAGGGCTTCAGTGTCTTGCTCAAGGACCCTTCGACACCAACTCTGGGGGAGCCCGGGTTCGAACTGGCAACCTTGCGGTTACCATCCGGCCACTCTTACCCCTGAGCCACTGCCGCCCTGAAAGACGCACACTAGATCAGTGGTGTCCAACCTGTGGGCTGAGGCCCGCTGGTTGGGCCGTGAGGATGCCTCGTCGGGAGGGGTGCTAAAACAGTAATTGATCATCTCAAAAAATGACAAACAAAACATGCACCTTTTCTCTGTTATTGTCAAATATGCCGTCTCTCTGCCGACACGCAGGCATGTACCACAAAACACCTTTCAAAATAAAAGGATATCGACTAAGGCCACAATAACAATGTCTGTTCACACAGGATATGTATATTTTAGTGCAAAGGAACAGAGTTTGTGTGTGAACACACACACACACACAAGGCCACAATAACAATGTCTGTTCACACAGGATATGTATATTTTAGTGCAAAGGAACAGAGTTTGCGTGCACACACACACACACACACACACACACACACACACACACATATGAGGATCATGACAGCCAGAATTGAGAGATACCAAACCTTTTGTGAATGTGCACAGTCTGCACACACAACATGAACGTGAAATGAACACAAAAACAGATGGTAACGAGGCAGGAAAGTAAAGTTTGGATGGTCTTTTTTAAAGTCTAGGGGGCTTTGGTGACAAAAGTCGGATGGCATGTTCCAGATTCTGGAATGCCCAGTACGAGGCCGGAGATAAAGATCAAACAGTCAAATCTATTGAATATCAATATTTGATGGTGTGTTTTTTACTGGTCTGTCAGTTCTTAGAACCACCATCAACCGACTCACATATCAACGTTCTCTGACTGGGAGCACTCCCCCTGGTCTATAGCAGATGGGAGAAGGACTCAGCCGATGCAGGGCCTTCTTGCTCTATACTTTGTTACAGACTGTGTTCTTTCTTTTGAGATATGTGGTATTTTGCAGTACATGGTCAATTGGTCATAGAACAACATAATTATTCTCTGTGGGTCTCCATTCTTCATCTGGTGTTAGCTTTCTTTCTCAAGAGCCTTCATCCATGTGTGCCCTCTGTTAAATGACCTTCTTTCTCTCTCTCTCTCTCTCTCTCTCTCTCTCTCTCTATCTCTCTCTCTCTCTCTACCCCTACAACTAATTACAGCAGGAAATCCCAGGATGCATTGGGTGTCTGTCTCATTTGCAGGCGAGGGGAGTCGGAGAGAGAGAGAGGCTGTCTAATAACATTTTCTAGCACCTGATTAAAACCACACCATAAATCACTGGCTATCTTGTGCGTGCGCGCACACACACGCACACGTATACACACACATACACACATGCACGAACGCATACACACAACTAGAGCCAAACTGATATAGGCCAGACAGATATATCACCCATTATTCGACTTTTCTCATTCGGTATTGGCAATTGGCCGATTTTTAACCACTTTCAAGCTAATAGCGACTATTATTTCAAATATTTTTTTATAGCAAATCTACAAGTGTTGCTGTGTGTGTAAGCTTGTAGTGGTTACACAAATGTAGTTTGATTTATGTGTTTATTTTGTATCTCGTGCAGTAGATAGTTTACTAGACTGGTAGAAAAATGGTGCCGTGTCAATATAATTATAGTTGGTCTATCTCGCCACATTAGTAGCCCTAACCGAAGCCACGTAGTCTGAGTATATCGGAATTATCTAAACCTACATTTTAGTATATAAAGCTGACTTATGGTCTCATAAAGGACATACAGAGTGGAACCTTATGTGAAGTATAACTTAAGCAAAAGATAACGATCTGTCTCTGGAGATATTTGATGCCACGCCAGAGGAAGAGAGATACAGTTTGTTTTGTGAGCTTGGTGAAATTGAAAATGGTCAAAACTAAAAAGGATTGCCGTGATATAAGAATAGGTATTTGTTAGTAAAAAAGGATTACTGTGTTGATTTCCTTGAGTTAGATGATTATGAAAACCTTGAGATACAAGCAGCTTTTGTTGTGGCAGATTCTATTTGTCAAGCTTATAGGAGAGAAGACAGATCACTAGTCTGTAAAATTATGTGTGGTAAGCCTGTATTGGAATGTACTGTAATTATGTGAATATAAACATGGTGTAATCGTAAAATGGTGTCTTGTGAACCCATGAGAGTTGGGAATGTTGTAGTTATTTTGGTGTCTGTCAACGTATCGCATACACAAAATGTTGTCCTCGTGTCAAAGCTATACCTGGCCAGGAGGTAAAACACGTAGAGAGATGAGAACACTACAAAGATGAATATACATTAGAGAGAGAAGTGTGTGTGGGTGTGGGTGTGTGTGTGTGTGTGTGTGTGTGTGTGTGTGTGTGTGTGTGTGTGTGTGTGTGTGTGTGTGTGTGTGTGTGTGTTTTGCATACTGCTTGCTGATACAGTCAGAAATGCTGCAAGATCGAGTTGAGTTTGGTGCCTCCAGCCCATGAGAGGCCAACCCAGAATGAGAACCAAACAGTAAGTAAATCACTGCCACACACACACTCACACTCACACACCCTTTACGGTTAGTTTTTTACTTTATGAGTGCCGGGAAATATCCTGTGCACTTGATTTACACAGTGGCCGTGTCAAATGTCATGACATAAGAGCTTTCAGATCAGCTCATATCTGGCACCCATGCATGCATGCACACGCACGCACGCACGCACGCTACTGGAAAGTTTGTGTTTTTCCATAAATTAATGCCCTATACTTAATCATACTACAACTACAGCGTCGCACCTAAACTAGCAGATCTGCAAGCTCTAAACACGGCGCGAATAGACATGTTTCCAACGAGATAGAGAGGGGGGAGGGAGACAGAGAGAGATAGAGAGAGATGGGGAACATAGAGAGAGATAAAGAGAGGAAGGGGGAGGGAGAGACAGAGAGAGAGCAAAGGTGAAAGAGGCATGCCGGGAGACAGAGAAAGAGAGAAAGCATTTCAGAGATGAACGAAGCCAGAAGAAGGAACAAAAAAAACAAAAGATATTCCACTTGCCTGCAGGGGACATTGGCTCAATGACATTTTATCTCCTTCTTTTCTTCATTTCAGTATTGTTTTAATGCCCCTGCCTTCTCTCGTGCAATGTGTTGCCACAACACATTACAGGAGAAGTCGTTTGGTTGTTGTTTGGAGTCTAAACTAATTTCCTGCTATAAAGGAAAGCTTAATGTCACCATTAAGACAACCACACCACAGGCAAAACAAAAACTGAACTCTCACCCAGACACACTGTAATCTTTTTTTTCCAGTGTCAATTGTCTAATGTAAATCCTGGGTGCTATACCATCCTGGGGAGAGCAACGTACTGACCTCATGCTGACCTCATTCTTTTCACCCGACAGGTGGGAGTTTCCCCTATTGGACATACCCTGATGAAAACATCCTCACAGACTGTAAGATGACTTTATCTGTCATCGCAGAGGTCAGCTGATTGGCCAATGTCAGGCACCGTGGCAACAGTCTGCACGCGTGATGTCTGGTGTCTGGTCTTGCAGAAACCAAAAAAGGTGGAAGAGCCAATCAGCGCTAATGTCCCTGTGATTGACAGATTGGCCACTTTTTGGTTTGTGCAAAACGCCAGCGGTCGCCAGCGGTCCGCAGCGAGAAGACACATGATGCTGTCAATTCATACGCCCAGCTGAACAGGATGGTTTACCATGCAGGCTAGGCCCAGAGGGGATGGTGAAGGAACAGGATGGTTTACCATGCAGGCTAGGCCCAGAGGGGATGGTGAGGGAACAGGATGGTTTACCATGCAGGCTAGGCCCAGAGGGGATGGTGAGGGAACAGGATGGTTTACCATGCAGGCTAGGCCCAGAGGGGATGGTGAGGGAACAGGATGGTTTACCATGCAGGCTAGGCCCAGAGGGGATGGTGAAGGAACAGGATGGTTTACCATGCAGGCTAGGCCCAGAGGGGATGGTGAGGGAACAGGATGGTTTACCATGCAGGCTAGGCCCAGAGGGGATGGTGAGGGAACAGGATGGTTTACCATGCAGGCTAGGCCCAGAGGGGATGGTGAGGGAACAGGATGGTTTACCATGCAGGCAGGCTAGGCCCAGAGGGGATGGTGAGGGAACAGGATGGTTTACCATGCAGGCTAGGCCCAGAGGGGATGGTGAAGGAACAGGATGGTTTACCATGCAGGCTAGGCCCAGAGGGGATGGTGAAGGAACAGGATGGTTTACCATGCAGGCTAGGCCCAGAGGGGATGGTGAAGGAACAGGATGGTTTACCATGCAGGCTAGGCCCAGAGGGGATGGTGAAGGAACAGGATAGTTTACCATGCAGGCTAGGCCCAGAGGGGATGGTGAGGGAACAGGATGGTTTACCATGCAGGCTAGGCCCAGAGGGGATGGTGAAGGAACAGGATGGTTTACCATGCAGGCTAGGCCCAGAGGGGATGGTGAGGGAACAGGATGGTTTACCATGCAGGCAGGCTAGGCCCAGAGGGGATGGTGAGGGAACAGGATGGTTTACCATGCAGGCTAGGCCCAGAGGGGATAGTGAGGGAACAGGATGTTACAATCACATAGCTTAGGGGAGAGAGGCATAACACCAACTCTCTGCAGGGACCTCTATGTAGCATGCAGGTGATGACGCTTCTAAATCATACTCTCCTACCATGTGCGGATTCGGCAGAAGGAAGGATGTCTCTATTAATTAGTGTCTCAGGTGGTCTCCTTGGGGAGGGGGGCTGCCTGGCCTGCCACAGCTGTCCTTTGCATCCCCCTCCCTCCAGCAGCCCTGATGCTGCTCATTGGACCACGTTCTCCTATACATTCTCCTGCATGCTGCTGCGTGCCGGAGTCATCCATCATGTCCTGGGTGTCCTGTAACTCCAGACTGCACTGGATAGATTAACGTCAACGCAACCTACTAGTGACAGGCCGACCATGTGCGGCAATTATATGCAGTCTTTCTCTCGACCTATTTTTGGCCTGTCATTAATAGGTGGAAATGTTCAGAAGCCTTCGGAAAATGTTCAAAAATAGCAGATCTATACAAGGTCACAACACACCACGATACGTTGTGTATATAAGCCGTTTTTGAATGTGCTATTTTTAAAGCGTAATCACATTTAAGTTTTAAAATTGATTACATTTCATTTTCCACTTTTTAACAAAATATTGGTCAAAACAGCTGTAATCGCTGTAACTCTATAACATTCGAAGGATTAGACCCTTCCTCACCCAGGAGTTCGCCCAGCTCCTTATCATCAGTCTCATCAAAACGTGACTATTGTAGCTCTATCCTTACTGGCCTACCGGTGTGTGCTGATGTGTACTTCAATTAGATTCAAAAGCCTCTCCAATTGATCCAGAATGTGGCAGCTCGCTTTGTCTTCAACAAGCAAAGATTCTCACATCCCTTCTCCGCTCCCTCCATTGGCTCCCGGTTGCTGCCCGCACAGAGTACAAAACTCTGATGCTGGCCTTCAAAGCAACAAAAGGTATGGCACCCCCTTATCTTCAAAGTCTGATCTGACCCTACAGAGAGGCTGGCAGAACATGGCAAACATTGCAAAACTTTTGGCCAAATTGTCAAATAATGTAAGAAATAATATAATATGTATAAAAAGACGATCTACAAGCTCACAATGTCGAGGCAAAAGGAATTTCTCCTAAATTGGGATCGGCCGGGCTCTAGCTTGAAATAAAAAGGAAATACATTGGCTGAACGAAGCCATAAACCACTAGTGTTCCTGCAGCAGACAACGAGAAATGTATTCACGTTTTTCCCCGCCAAGGCACTGGGGCTCTTTGTGTGTGTGCTTTGCTTCCTTCAGGCCGTGTTGCCATGTCTGCTTATTATAAGCAACCTTTGACTTGTTTTTTTCTGTAAAGTCACTTGCAAATAAATTATTGAACATATTTTTTATTAAAATGTTTACAAATATTCAAAATATCTTGATTTATTCTCAAATAACAGATGTACAACCTCACGATGTGTCGCTGTGAGCTTGTAGATCAGCTATTTTCATTTGTCGTTGTTTTCATAGACCTGGTCACTTGTTTCTCTTGCAAAACTGGCAACACAACAGGAGAAAGAGGAACTTATGCACACACAAACGCAAAGACTTATGGGCCATATGAAAAAGGTGAATAATGATGAGACACTAAAGAGTCTGGCAGTGCAGGCAGGAGTTTAAACTGAGATAGTCTGAGTATGGTTCCATAAGTAATTAATCATAGCTGACAACTTCATACAAAATGCAGAACTCAACAAAACTCTTGTGGATTATATTTCAGCTTGAAATGAACATGAAGGGATTCTGGAGAGAAGTTACTGCGTGACCCAGTTTACTTCACATTTAAATCCAACCAGTTTGCATCCTATAAGCATATACTGTATAACCATTGGACAATGACAATGCCCTTCCTTATTCACATCGTGAATTTTGACGGTGGCATGCTTTCGGTCTCATCTGTTGTTTTCCTACCACGCATGTCACTAGAGATGTACTGATACCAAATGGCTTACTCAACGATACTGGCATCGGTGTCGGAAGAACTCATGTCACTATCCTTGCTGTACAAACACAAGTAACACAACCACACGGATTACTGGTCTCTCTGCCAAATTGTTATCAAGTATAAAGCCAAGAAAATGTGTGAAACGGATGAGCGATTAGAACGTGTTTGATGGTTGTTAAAAGGTTGACTGTTCTGGCTCTCGGGTGGCGCAGTGGTAAAGTCCGTGCCCACCACCATGGTGGTTGGGGTTGGAATCCACCGTGGTGCATCTGGCTTTGTGATATTGGTCATTGCATGTTCTCCTACAGGCTGGGGGCGGCACCTGTCCTGGCAGGGAATGCTGGACGGGAGGAGTAGGACGAAGGCTCTACGCCTACGTCCTCCTGGTGGGGGCTCCTCGCTGGCAGGTGAGTCAGTGACTCAGTATGGATGCAACAGCAGCGACAACACAGAAAGGCATGTGGGGAGGAATAAATTGGCATATTAACGACTAATCTGGGGAGAGAAAAGGAAAGCTGGGGAGAAGAAATGGGCTACTTTGACTGTTCCTCATGCAGGGGAAACACGACGAGTCCTGTTTCACATGCAAGAGGTGGAATTTGAAAAACAGAGTCTTTCATTGATGGATGAGGTTGGGGGTTCATTTTCCAGGATAAACAAATGGCAGACGAGACGAGGCAGGTATAGGGCAGTAAAGTTTATCTTCAAGCCCAATCAGCGGTGCCCCACGGGGGCGTGATTTCAAAGGGTGAGAGAGGGAAAGAAAATAGACTGTGAGAAAAAGCTTTTTTCTTTCTCGTGCACCTCTGCAACAGTGGAACACGAGTAAACATGCCATCTGCTTCAAGTGAAGATAACATGTAGGCTGTTAATTACAGAGAGAATGGTTCCCATGGAGTCCGTCTCTTGGTTTCTCCGTGCGTGGGGAGGGGGTGGAAAGGAGATAATCTCCGAATTGTTGAAGGACAGGACAACAGGGGATAGGAATGAAGAGAAGAGGTGAATTCATTCAGACATAATAATAATTCGACGGAACGCCCACTGTTTGCCTGATCTGACTGACTGAAGTCTCCCAGCACCATGGCAGGGGTTTCAAGACAAAAAACCCTCACACAGTCTTACACAAAAAATCCCCAAGAGCTGGCAGATAATCTCCATGTGTTAATAACTTTACTGACTGAGTGGCACATGTTTGTCACCGGGATATGTTTCCATGCAGTCGCATCTCTCTCAGTCTAGTCTCTCTAGCTGAAGACTGCTACCACAATAATATGATGGATCATCAACAATACTTAAAGATGGAGTGCCATAGTTTTGTACTTTTTCTGTTTTGTACAGTATGTGTCTATCAGTGTTGTTTTTGCCAGCAAATTTAGATTTTAGTTTCAGTCATAGTCTCTTGAATAGTTTGAATATAGTTTTAGTCACATTTTAGTCACTTGGAATGTTTTAGTGTTAGTCTAGTTTTAGTCGACTAAATGTCATAAGATTTTAGTCGACTAAAATGTATTTTGGCGTCCTTGATGCTGTCGTAATGACTGATTTTACAACGCGTCACACTGCGACGCGTTGTGAGCTTGTAGATCTGCTATTTTCAGCATGCAACCAAGTGAAAAATGACTTACTGTACTGGATCTCTTGTCCACTAGTCCCTTCCTAACATTTTAGTCTAGTTTTTATCTGTTGACGAAATTGTCAAAACATTTAGTCTTAGTTTTAGTCATATAGCTTAGTTTTCATTTCGTTTCCATTTCGTTTGTCAGTGAAAAAAGGTTAACATTACTCCAATTGTGTGGTTATTATAAAATTAAAATATGTAGTTCCGAGTTGGTGTTGGCTAGACCTCACTGTCGAAGTAACTATATGTCTTCCCTGTGCATTTTTGGGTTCTTCCTGTATTTTTGGTTTCTTCCTTTAGTGGAGGATATTAAGTCAATATTTCATGAGAATCCTTCACTTTATGGTACAAGCACCAAAATTGGCACACAAGTGCTTCGGAACCTACTCTCTCAGAAAAGTACGTTGTCCACTTGAAAAAACAAAATGGACACAATTTTTCAAGATGGCCGCCAAATGAAAAAGGCCTTTTGTGGCGGTTCTGGACAACCGTGGGGCGTGAAGTCGGTGGGGCGAACGGTTCTCGAGTTACGTGGATTACAGACGTACACACACACAGAAGTTGTGCAATTAGCAGATCATTGGAACGGTTGTTCGCTTGGTGATACAAGCGTGACATTTGCCGTGAACATTCCTTTGGTCAACTCTTTAACTTTTTAAACCGAGCCATCCAAAAATCCAATATGGCGGTGATATTTCAAGATGGCCACCAAAATTAGACTGGTTTTGCATTTCAGCATATATTTGGCTATACCTTTGTGATGTACTGTACCATACTACTGTATAATACTGTACGGCACTGTAGGGCATCATACTGTACCATACTGTACCATACTGTACTGTACAGTACAGTACAGTACAGTACCGTACCGTACCGTACCGTACCGTACTGTACTGTACTGTACCGTACCTTACTGTATGGTGTCATACTGTACCATACTGTACTGTACTGTACCATACTGTACCGTACCTTACTGTATGGTGTCATACTGTACCATACTGTACCTTACTGTACTGTACTGTACTGTACTGTACTGTACCGTACTGTACCGTACTGTACTTTACTGTACTGTACCGTACCATACTGTACTGTACTGTACGGCATCATACTGTACTGTACCATACTTTATGGTATCATACTGTACCATGCCGTACCGCACGTTACTGTACCGTACTGTACTTTACCATACTGTACTGTAACATACTATAGTGTACTGTACAGTAACGTGTGTGTGTGTGTGTGTGTGTGTGTGTGTGTGTGTGTGTGTGTGTGTGTGTGTGTGTGTGTGTGTGCACGTGCAGGGAAAAGGGGAGGGGTCGGTTAATGTGGAAATTGTAATGTAATTTGTGTCACAGTGAAATGTTGTGCAATAACAGTATGTCATACAAAAGCAATATTTGTACAGTAAATATGACATGGATGCAATGTAGTGCAGATGGATTTCTGTGGCATGCATCATTTTTTGTGCATAGAGAGATGTGTGCTAACGGAGTGATTTGGTAGGAGAAGTCGGACGGATAAACGGACATATTGCTTTGCATAGTAGTAGGATCTAGGATGAGCATCAAAACTATATATTTGAAATACTTTTCATTAGCACATGCTTGAATTTTACATTCCATAGTGCTGGACCACACATGGACCCCATTTGGTTTTGTTTTCTGCATCTTCCTCTGTGACCTGCCACCTTCATGTCATCTCTCACAGCATCCTTAAACCTCGTCTTTGGCCATCCTCTTACCTGGCAGCTACATCTTCAGCATCCTTCTCCCAATGTACCCTCATCCCTCCTTTTCACATGTCTAAACCATCTCAACCTCACCTCTCTTGCTTTATCCCCAAACCTTCTAACCTGGGCTGATCCTCTAATTCAGTAATTTCTGATAATGTCCTTCCTTTTCACTCCTAATGAGAACCATAGCATCCTTAATTCTGCCACCTCCAGCTGTGCCTCCTTTTCATCAGTGCCACCGTTTCCAACCGTACGGCATGGCTGGTCTCACTACCATCGTATACATCTTCCCTCTCACTGGTAGCCTTCTGTCACAAATATTTCCTGACCCATACTATGTCCCATATTCT
Source organism: Protomyctophum parallelum (assembly GCF_964188405.1). Classification (NCBI taxonomy): domain Eukaryota; kingdom Metazoa; phylum Chordata; class Actinopteri; order Myctophiformes; family Myctophidae; genus Protomyctophum; species Protomyctophum parallelum. The sequence continues at coordinate 19,471,726 of NC_139714.1, forward strand.
CAATACATGCTTCTCTTGCTAGAACATTTCCATCTCTATACTCACCTTAACCTGTTACACTACTGTCTACTGTCTGGTCAATTGGTACAAATAATTTCCTCCCTCCCTCACCATCTCTCTTTGCACTTACTGTACATCTCAAATAGCCCTGACCACTTCTTAGCCCACACCACCTGACATCACATCTCTCTCTTCTTACCCATCATCTAAAATAAACCCCCAATGGGCATTGCCCATTGACATATATTCAAATTTGACACACACGTTCCACACACCCACAGGGAGTGCAGTGCCCGGTCTCGAGTCGGTCGGACCCACGGTTGTCCAGAACCGCCACAAAAGGCCCTTTTCATTTGGCGGCCATCTTGAAAAATGGTGGCCATTTAGTTTTTTCAAGTGGACAACGTACTTTTCTGAGAGAGTAGGTTCTGAAGCACTTGTGTACCAAATTTGGTGCTTGTACCATAAAGTGAACGATCGTGTCATTAATATCCTCCACTACTTTGAGTAAAAAGGCCCAATCGAATAGCTGTGGGCGTGGCTTCAGTTCAGGTGGGTGGTGCTAAGGTTAAAACAGTTTGTTGTCCGTGCTGGGCAGGTTGTATGGGCACTTGCGATGTGTCTTCGCTCGGCCACTGATCGTGTTTTGTCCGCGCTGGGTATACCTTTCCCTTGTTCGATGCGATACAGAAAAGGGCTCTTTCACACTTTCACTTTCAACACGGGAGCGAGAGAGACTGCCGTTTGTAGGAAAGCCCCGCTGTGATTGGCCAGTATAGTCACACACCCACCATGCTGGAGAGGGAGTTAGAAATTCATCCAATCGACTGCCATTGATGGACCTCTCGGTGGCCTCAGTATCTTCTCCACCAGGGGACGCTGTGACTTCATGCTCTGTAATTTCTTCTCCACCAGGGGACGCTGTGACTTCATGCTCTGAGATTTCTTCTCCACCAGGGGACGCTGTGATATCATGCTCTGAGATTGGGGACGCTGTGTCTTCATGCTCTGAGATTTCTTCTCCACCAGGGGACGCTGTGACTTCATGCTCTGATATTTCATCTCCACCAGGGGAAGCTGTGACATCCTGCTCTGAGATTTCATCTCCACCAGGGGACGCTGTGAAATCATGCTCTGAGATTTCATCTCCACCAGGGGACGCTGTGACATGCTCTGAGATTTCATCTCCACCAGGGGACACTGTGACTTCACGCTCTGTGAGTTTCTCTCCACCAGGGGGCGCTGTGACCCCACGCTCTGTGCGTTTCTCTCCACCAGGGGGCGCTGTGACTCCACGCTCTGTGCGTTTTCCTCCAGCAGGGGGCGCTGTGACTCCACGCACTGTGCGTTTTCCTCCGGCAGGGGGCGCTGTGACTTCACGCACTGTGCGTTTTCCTCCGGCAGGGGGCGCTGTGACTTCACGCACTGTGCGTTTTCCTCCGGCAGGGGGCGCTGTGACTCCACGCTCTGTGCGTTTTCCTTCAGCAGGGGGCGCTGTGACCCCACGCTCTGTGCGTTTTCCTTCAGCAGGGGGCGCTGTGACCCCACGCTCTGTGCGTTTTCCTTCAGCAGGGGGCGCTGTGACCCCAAGCTCTGTGCGTTTCTCTCCACCAGGGGGTGCTGTAACTTCACGCTCTGTGCGTTTCTCTCCACCAGGGGGCGCTGTGACCCCACGCTCTGTGCGTTTTCCTCTGCCAGGGGGTTCACCATCTGTGACATTCCTTGTTTTTGGCTGCTTGGCAACCATTGCCAAAATATGATCTGTTGTGGCTAGGGCGCTATCTCTTGACTCTGCTCTGTCCTTGGAATTCATGTTGTAGCGCAACACGTTTCTGGCCAGTTTGGAGAGTTGACAGGGATGATTTATGTTTTGAAAGATGTTGGTGAAAAATAATTTAACACCCAACTTGTTTAGGTGTGTTGCGTCTACAAAAAGATGCCTTCTGATGCCTATGACATCATGGTCTATGACTTGGCCACCAGAACTGCGCACAAAGCATTGCATTGTTGCCGTGGAAGATGCCTATGACATCATGGTCTATGACTTGGCCACCAGAACTGCGCACAAAGCATTGCATTGTTGCCGTGGAATTCTCTCAAATGTAATAATAGATGCAATATCTATAAATACTCAATCAAGCAACTTAAAAACTGTGTGGGGTGTTTCACAAAAGCCTGAGTATAGACACTATGATCACCCCAAAAATGTTTGAAAGTGAAATATGAATATCCCTTTAACTCATTCTTCCGTATACCTGAAGTTATACAGCGCTCTTTAGAGATCAGCCATCGACTCGTCTGCTACGCCGGCATGAAACCGGTGTCGTTCTTCCATCGCAAGTGTGGGTGTCTCAAACTCATCTTCACATCTCTTGTCCAATTTCCAGTTGTCAGACCATTTCAACTCCCCCCCCCCCCCCCCCCCCCCCCCATCCCACCCCACTGGTCTTATTAAGATGGGAACAGTCAGCAGTCACAAAGCATCAGTTCACTCAGCCGAGAAAGAAGCCTTTTCAGAACACTTCGTAAATAGGGAGTATTATATCGTCGCTGTCGGGCAAAAACCATCTATCTCCATATCTAAACGTTGTCTGGGTCATTTCTCTGTAAATCAATGTCCCCCTTGATCATACTAAAGGGACATGCATACACATGTAGCAAAAATAGCCAATCTACAAGCTCACGACATTAAGCACAAATGTAATGTGAAAGTGGTTAAGGCTGTCTGTGGGTTTAATAAATGTTGTCTAAATACAATGGTTGTGCACAACAAAGATGCTAACGCACACCAAAGCGGTGCCGGCCCACGGGAGAGAACTGCAGAGGGAATCTTGAAAAAAACAAGAAAGTGGCCGCACACGCTAATAGCCAGAGTGCCAATACTTTATTAGGACGCAGCAGGTAAGACAAATGAATCCAACGTTTCGGCGGTTAAGCCTTCATCAGGAATACAAGGTCCCACAGAAAATGACGTTTTGGACATACAAGGTTTCCACCCGACAGTGTGTTTCTGGGCCTCAACAATGCAGCCATTCTAGTGAACCGCAGCCACTATCCATCCACCCCAATATATCAGTCCATTTATCACTTCACCCTCCTGTCTTGTTAAAGTCTGAAGGTCATGGCACTGAAGGTCACACAACACAGGGAAGCCGACAAGCCGTCAAGTTTGCGCTGAAAGACTGCATTGTGCTTGAAGCCGATGATTAGTTCATTATTACATGAGCAGGAGCTGTGAAGTGAACTATTATGCTGTGTCTGTGTCTGTGTGTGCGCGTGCATGCTGTGCATGCGTGTGCAAGAGTCAGTGTTGATTTCGTCAACAAACTATGAAGAAAAAGACTAAGCTATGAAGACTAAGACAAAATATATTGACAATTTTGTTTCCATCTGCTCCTGTTCTCTGCGTCTTCCTTGGTCCTCTCTCTATGCATCCATAAACCTCCTCTTCGGCCTTCTTCCTGGCAGCTCCGTCTTCAGCATCCTTCTCCCAATGTAGCCCTCATCATCTGCACATGTTCAAACCATTTCAACCTCGCCTCACTTATCTTGCTTTATCCCCAAAAATCTTCCAACCTGGGCTGTACCTCTAATGTAATGTCCCTCCGAGTCCGTGTCAATCCTGATGTACTATACCCTAAGTATCGGCTTATGCCATCAGGTAGGAGGTACGAGCTCCATGCATGCAAATATAATAGGTACAAGCATTCCTTTGTCCCTCTGTCAATCACACTCCTTAACAGAGTCCGTGCAGAGGGCAGACAGGGTAGGGGTCGAAGGTTTTGAGGTGATGTTCTTCCAATTTTTTGCACTAGGTATGTTGGTGTGTGGTACTTAACCCATTCTGACCTGAGATCAGATTCATACGAGGTTTCCGCCGGACACACACTGGTCTGATTAACCCATTCTGACCTGAGATCAGATTCTAAAAAATGTCAGTCGTTCTTTGATTTTTCAAAAAAATAGCAGACCTACAAGCTCGTATCGCGCCACTCGGTGGCGCGATATGAGCTTGTAGATCTGCTATTTTTAAATAGATAAAGCATAACATGATGCTGACACCAAAATGGGTGCCCGGTCAGAATGGGTTAAATGTTGTACGGGTCACTGTGTGCCTTTGTTGTCTTGTATTGTGTATTGTATTGTATTGTATTGTATTGTATCTGTATGCTGCAGAGCGGGTCCTTGGGGTCCAAGACAAATTTCTCCTTCGGGAGACAAAATAAAGAAACCTTGAACCTTGAACCTTGATAAGAATCGTAAGACACCTTAAATTCTGCCACCTACATCTTTCTTTTATTTTTCCTTTATGTATTCAGGGAAGCCTATTGAGAACAAGGTCTCTTTCAAGGACATCCTGATCACAGCATATAAAACACATACAGTATGCTCTTGCTGTATAATTATTAAAGACAAAAAAACATTTGAACCAATGTTGCAGATGCAAATAAATATAGTGTTACATGAGACAGGTGCAGTGACAATGTAGTGTGTCCCCTGGAAGCACCCTAAATGTTGCTATGGAGATAAATGTTAAAGGTGTAGGCACAATAAGCCAAGGCTTCAGCATACGTATACACCTTTTTGGTCTGCAGGCATTTTATCGATGTGTTTTTTACTTTTTTTTCTCCTTTCTCTTTTAATGGCAAAAATAAAACTACGGTACTAGTACTGATGAAAGGAAAGAGCACATCAGCACTTCCACACATTTGTGCAGGTTATGCAGATATTAAGATTAAATGTATAGCAGTTATAATAGCGACAATTGTATCCATACTGACATATTCATCCTACAATCAAATATGCGTGTCGCAGTTCGAACATTCAAAAGCTGTCAGATGGTGTTGAGCATGTGCAACAAAGACCTGTCAAATTATGCATTATTTGCAAATGGTACAGCTATAGTCTGCTCCTCTGCCTCTCTTTTACCACGGAATAAAGTATGGATAGAAAAGCTGTGTAGAGAGCCATTGTACTTGGATAGAAGATGTTGTTCCTGGATAGAAGATGTTGTACTTGGGAGTATGGTTAGAAAAGCTGTGTAGGGCTGGACAATTAACCAAAGTTTAAGTTATTGTTATATTTATTATATCAACAAATCAACACAAACTAATTATAATATACGTTTTATAATCGACTTAATTGATTAGTCTGATGAACCACTTAAAGCGCAAATAACATGCATTTTAAAACTGCTTTTAATATTTAATATCATATTGTCTATGTCCATCAAAGTTATTTCTAATGGTTTGAGCCTCAATCACCACTCTGATATAACCAGGATATAACCAGGTCATTTCTTTCTGGACTTTGAAAGCAGTTTTAGCTGCAATACCACAATGTCCTGAGGTGGTGGGGTTGCTGATATGTAGATTATTTAATATTTGAGTCATTATAATACTGATGCTAGATAAAACCAAGCTTTTTTCCATTCCATGCTAGCTTGGAAAATCAACAATGGTGAACATTGTAAGCAAAGTGGAAATGCAAATTTGGAAAAAAAAAGTCTGAAGAAGGAGGAATTATACAAAGTAGGGTGACATTGATGACATCACGATGAGACCAAAATCAGTTGAGCTGTTCCTGAGAGCAATTTCCAGTAAAGCACCTATATGATATGAAAGCCTGATTGTTCAAAATTGGTTATTTGTGGGGATAGAAAACACACATGGGAGCCCCAAAAACACAAAAGAAATGGAAAAAGTTGAATTTTATGTTATAGCTCCTTTAAGATATGTATTATACAGAAGTTCATTGTACAATGGCAATGTGCAAAAATGTAGATAATTGCCGATCTACAAACTTGCGCGTCGTGATTTATTTTCTGTTGTTTTAATAAGCAAAAAGACAAAGTGAGGTAGGATGGATAAGCGAGAGAGACAGACAGATAATGAGAATTTGAGTGTCAGAGAGAGAGAGAGAGAGAGAGAGAGAGAGAGAGAGAGAGAGAGAGAGAGAGAGAGAGAGATTAATCACTTAATACAGATTAAGTGATGTCAGGCTGATGATTAGCTTGCTGGTTGAACCTACATCTATGCTGGTGAGACAGACATGAGTGGGTGATGTAAACTGCTGCCATCTCCACTCACATCAGTATGGCCTCATTCCATTTTTGCGTCGTGATGCGATTCAATTATGCTTTATTAATTCTGCCACAGTGCGAGTGACACCATAGAGACTACCACCGAATGAAGATCTGTTTGAACCGAATGAATTCTGCTCCACGGGCGTTCATCATTGAACCTCGATATCAAACAAGGCTGGTAGTACTCACGCTGATGAAGACCCACAGCTGAGGTTGGATAACAAGGTGAAAATAGCATTTGATTGTCACTTCAATTCGATGAATAGATTAACAATAGATTTCTCTTTTCTCAATGATTGGTAGGTAGCCGAATTTCATTTGGTCCTTAACCCATTAAGACCTGAGACCTATTCTACAAATGTCTTCTAACAGTCTTCTGAAAAAAACTTATGTTGCAGTGGTGCTCAAAGTTTTTTATGTCAAAGACCCCCAATTTATCTGGCCGCGGACCCCATCTTGTATTCTCTGGAACAAATATGTTGTCCCTGGAACAAATCATTTGAGTTAAAATTGTTAGCTTTAAAAAATAATGTATATATATATATATATAATATATATTCAAAGATTTGCTAAAATGTTACATTGCGTCAATGTAACAACCTACTAACAAAAATGAATTACAAAATACAATGGATGTTCAGTGACAATTAACGGTGCATGTTATTTTTTTCCTCCTGCCTTGTAATCAAAATTTGTTTTGTTTTTGAATAATTATTGTCCAGTCTACAGCTGCTGCTTGTTGTCATCATTTTAGCATGAAAACACTGTAATATGAATGTCATATTCCCGCCGCAGCAGTCCATTAGTCAGCACCATGTTAATGACTGATATTATACTGATATAGCATGGCAAGCCTGTGCTGATTCCACTGACCTACCACGGGTCACTGACAAAGTCAGAGAGTCAGAGAGAGAAGGATGAGGCTAGCTGGCAGCTAGGACACTGCGTCAGGCACCTGGAACTAGTAGCAAGCAAACTGACACTGTTGGATCCAACCCAGGGCACAGCCAGGAAAGGCAAGAGGTGCACCATCTACATAAATGCACTGCAATGCAACATCTTAAGGCCCATTCATAGTCTGGATTTTCGGTGATGAGGTGACCACCGCTCCAGTGGTGAGCTGACCACCGGAGCTGAAATAACATTGAGCGGTGGTGAGTAAAAACAGAGAGAAGGGCTGGAGCGGTGGCGGTGGTTTGCTCTTCACCGCGGCTCGTGACGTCATGTTGTAGTTCGGTGGTCACCTAACCACCGAAAATCCAGACTATGTATGAGCCTTTAGCTAACAACACTTTAGAGTTCAAGTCCGAAGAGTGTGGAAGGCAGTGATTCAGGAGTCCCGAGTTGGTGTTGGCTGCTAGACTGCACTCTCTCATTGCATTCTCAATAAACATGGCAGTAGTCAAGCAAGCAGCAGTCAAGCATTACGTTTACATCATACAACTTTGCTTTTGTATAAGATATACTGTATTGTACAAGTCTCCACTCATATGTTTAGCTTGCATTAAAACAGCAGACACATATTGATGGATGTTAGAGAACTTCAATTGTATGTTTGCAGCCTACAGGCTTTCTCAAAGCCGTGCCCGTGACACAAGTCTTTGATAATATGTGGAATTTATCCATATCACTTCAGTTTAACCACTGAGATCTGCTATACTTAGTACAACCTGACCTAAATAGCAGATACAAACTGCAATGCGCTGTAAGCTTGTAGATCTGCTACTTTTTACGAAAGTTCACCCTAGAGTGGTTAAACGTCACCAAGAAAATGGAGAACCACCGTATGTATGTCCAAGCCATCTGGTTACCAGAATATTCAATGTCTGTCTGTGTATGCACGTCTGTGTATGCGTTTGCGCGCACGCACACACACACACACACACACACACACACAAAAACAATTATACTATTACTGACTCAAAGCGCAGTTCGGGTTTTAAGCAAGTGTGCAGCAAAATAAACTGCTGGATATATCTATTATCTACACCTGTCCTGTACAGTACATTATGATCATACAGTACGGTGTACTGTATGATAAAACACAAATGAAGGTCACACTCGAGTGTTAAAGGTCACACATGAGAAATCAGAACCATGCATGGGGAAATAAATATCAGGATCCAAAAGACACAAATGGCAAATGGCAAGCCTGTGCTGACTCCAGCTGTTCCTTAAATTGATTTCTCGTACGGGCCTGCCTCTGGGGCACGATTCCATTGTCATATGCACACCCAGCTACAGTATGTGTTTTACTGTTTTCCAGATTATTCCATTTTCATATACACACAAAGGCCTCGCTACACCATCTGTGGTTTCCGCTCCCTGCACTATTCATCGAAAAGTACAATCAATTCCACCTCCTACGGCAAAGACACAGGCCATTTCTTATTGCAAATGCCTTTAATAGGACTGTGAGTGTTGTTGCATAATGTTATGTAATGGCATGGTGCCATTCTAAGTACACCATTAAATGGGGCCAGAAATGATAAAGTCAGGACGTTTATGTAGGGAGTTTAAAGAAATGTGAGTGTACTGTAGGCTGGGCTACAGATTTAAGTTTCAGCAAAAGGAGATTTTTAAAAGCTGTCCTATCAATGTCTTTATAATTATGTGCCAGTGGTGTTTCTATTGGTGGATTGTGCACGCACATACATGCGCACGCACGCACACACATGCGCACGCACGCACACACACACACACACACACACACACACACACACACACACACACACACACACACACACACACACAAACATAACAACAAACTGTCACACTCAAGCTACTGTAATACTATATAGCGGCAATCATTTCAATGGCTCTTTAATTGGCACACAGCGTCAAGGGTTAGATTGGGAGGTAAATCCCTGCGACATACTAACATCATGTCTAGGGAGTGTACCTGTCTTGTACATCAAGATGGAGATGGCTGGCAATGTCATACTTTCAAAAGCTCACAACACGTCCCATCGGCACGTTATGAGTTTGTACTTGTAGATAAGCTATTTATGATTCACGATTTTTACCAAAAAGGCCTAAATAGATACACTGCGTTGAAATCGGTTAAAATATAGTGTGGAAGACACAAACATTATTACAGAAATATATGACATTTCTTTATACAGATGAATGGAAACGATTCTATGGATGTTGTGATTTAACTCAAATAATTCAGGCGAACTAATCAGGTGAATAGTTCTGACAAGCCTATTGTAATCGAGGAGTCTGATTACGTAGCTATTTAATCTTGGACTAGAAGCCGGCTGTCTTCAACGCTACGGCTTGGAATGGCTAGGACTTCTGAGTCTTTGGTAACCGACTTGGGTGTGTAGATTGTCTATGGATGGAAGGACGGACGGACGAGGTTATTTCTGAATTTCAGTGTGAAAAGTGGAGTGGTTAACTGGTTAAGTAATCAATTTGCAGGTGTGGGGTTGCCATGGCAATCAATTGGCTGAGGCAGAGGCTGGAAATTGCACAGGTGAGGGGATTTAGGCTGATTAGGCCCACTGGCAGAGCCTGACCAGAGCGGCGTGACGCTGGTGTCCATTGTCGGGGCAACACCTATAGCTGCAGTGGTGTAAAGTAACTAAGTAAATGTACTCACTACAGCATTTTATATACGGTACTTCACAAGCTCACAACGAGTCACGTTGCGAGCTTGTAGATCTGCTTTTTTAATAGTTCTATACGTTTTGAAAAATTGTGAAATGGGACATTCTGCGTAATGAGTAGCCTACTTTAAGTATATTTTGATACCGATACTTTTGTACTCAAGTAAAGTTTGAATACCGGACATGTACGGTATTTAACATAATGAGTATTTCTACATTGTGGAACTGACACTTTACCTTTAGTTTTTTTCAAGGTTCAAGTTTTAGGTTGTTATTAGAGAAAGTAAAAGGTGAGCGTTATATTTTTTTTTTTTCATTTGCTGCTTTCTTTTGTTTTAGCGATTTTAGCTATTTTTGACAGGGGGGGGGGGGGCATTCGAACATGGGGCTAAATATGTAATTTTTTACAAAATGTTATGGCGATGTCTTTATTAATATTTACTATAGTCCTACTAGACCCCAGGAAATTACATCTGGCCACAAAACTGAATGTGAAGGTAGAGGTACTAGGGGCATGCCATACTGTGTGTCTTAGGCTCAATATGTCAGTTTGTCACATGCAATAGATCCTGTGATCTTTTGTGGCCAGATATAATTCCTTGGGGTCTAGTATATGACAGTATTAAATAATAACTAAATAAATCACCATATTCTTTAAAAAAATACATATTTAGGACCATGCCACTCGAATGCCACTGTCGAATGTCCCCTGTCAAAAATTGCTAAAATAAAGCAGAAAATGAAAAACAATTAACACTCATCTTTTACTTTCTTTAATAACAACCTAAAACATGAACCTTGGTTGAAAAAAAACTGAAGTTGTCCTTTAAGTAAAACAACGGAATACTTCTTGCACCACTGCCTATCTGCAGACCATGCACTGTCCACTCTATATTCACACGTGTGTGTGTGACAATATATCAGTGTGTGTTGCCAGAGTGAACACGTACAATCGATAAACTACAGCATGCAAAAAGACCACAAATCCTTGCTTCATAAGCCCAGGCTCACTGTGAACGGGGGAGACACTCGAGCACAAGGCGCATACATCTTTTAAACTCTGAGCCATTGATATTTCTTCCCCCCCTCAAGAGAAATCTCTTAATTACGCCACTTAACATTGCCTCCAAGTGTCTCTGGTGAGCCATGACAAGCATTAGAATTAATTTAGCTAAAGCATCGGGAAAAAGCCAAATACATACAGCTTCGAGGATGCATACTCAATTACCTGCATGGTAAACAGAGTCATGTGGGAGTGAAATAAAGAGAATGATTTATTTTCTCCAAGAACCAGGGAAAAGCAGGGGGTAAAATACCTCCCACCACCATGGAGTCTAGGGGTTCGACTCCACCGCAGTGGATCCGGCTTGGCCAAGCATCAACTGGCCCGTGTTTGAGGGAAGAAAGCCGGCCGTGAGGGGAGGGTGAGCTCTGTCACTGCATTAGAGACTCCTTATGGGCTGTGATGGTGCCCGTTAGCTGCAGGCAAATGTTGAATGTGAGTGTGTCCTCCCAGTCGGGGCTCCTCAACGGCAGGTGGGACAGTAGGGCAACAGCCATGGCAACAGAAATGTGTGGGGAGGAGTGTGTTGGCATAATGACTAAATTGGGATAATAAACAGATAGCCTATACTAAAAAAAACAGAGGAACTTGTGTTCCACACCACGTGCAACTCACGCAGCTGGAATATTAAGAGCTTATAGCAAACAACTATGTTGCATTTCTGGGATTTGAACCTCAGAAGTGAGCAGACAGGTTCAAGTTTAGATACATTCTTATATGACTGATGACCTCATACAAAGTATTTGAGGCTGCTCTCAAACGTTTCCATACAGGTCGCTCCAATGAATTGCAGCGGCCAATGAGGTATCACGAGACAACACCCTGCAGAGGAAGAAATCCTCTCCAAAGACGCTAGGGATTTATTGGCCGCACTCTTCGCAAACCTGCATCTAATATCAGTTCCTGAATCTAAAGATTCAGATTCTAAAGATTCAGGAACCCACAGGGGAGAAGAAAGAGGGGCAGACCCTTGAAACACCTGGCAGCGTGACCTGGAATATGGATGCAGATGTGAAGACATCTGGACACACATGGGGACAGCTGGAGAAATGGGGAGTGAAAATCTGAAAATCTTTGCATGGCCGGTGCTAATATGCAATTTTTGAAACAGTATAAAGCCCCCCTCATTGTGTTGTTTCCAAAACAACATGTGAAGTTATAATGTTTAGCCAACCAGGTGAAGAATCAAATTGAGGCTTTAACCTTAGCTTTTATGAAATATCGAAGACTATTAGGGTTTTACGGAAGATGCTGCTATACACAATTTGCTAGTTTGACTACTTCAAATACAAGCTCTCAATGCATCGCAGACACATTGAGAGCTTGTAGATTGACTACGTTTGCTGTACAACATGCTTCCGTAGAAGACATGCTGGATTCTATGGAATCGTATTTGACTGAAATTAGGGATGTTAATAAATTAGTCGGTTAAACTTAACAGGTTTTCTGTGAATGTAATGCTGTCTTGCGCGAGCGTGGCCGAGGAACGCACATACAAAGATACCATTGCCTGGCCCTGTATCGTAAATGGTCAAATAAATATTTGATTAAGGAATATAATATGCCTTTTGTATTATTTCTGTATATCAGCAAAATGTAGATTTGTATGTAGGTATATTCAGTGATTTCACTCAAAAAACCTTAGGTTTCGTTTTTGGCTGTGGGACCCAGCCTTTCGTCCAATCAGGATAGAGAGTCAAAAACGAAACCTAAGGTTTTTTGACCCCCAGGGGTTAACTGGGGACAGGGAGGAACTCCTTATATGGCCAGCACACTCTATAGTAGGGAGGATTGTCACAACAAAACAAAAAAATAAGTGATATTTGAATTAAGTGAAATCACTGAATATACCTTTAATCAATCGATAAGCTTATCAAAACGTATCAATTAACTATTAATGCATTCATCGATAATTCACATCCCTAAATCAGTGGTGGCGACTGAGAACTTAAATCGATGTGGACTATTAACAAGCAGCAGTAGGCTAGCCAGTGAGTTCACCATTTAGCCACTTTATACAGTGCTCTGCTGCCTCCTGGCTGTCGGTGCGCGTCGGGCACTGTGAATGACCCAGCCAGGAGCAGCAGTGTAAACAATGCTACACTGTGAGAGAGACATGCATCATGATATCATGACTGGTCTGGTGAGTCTTCATGACTCACTCCAGAGCCGCCCGTCATGTTTGAGAGCTCATTGTTGGTGTCTCTCCATCATGCAACGATCGAGAGCCGGACAGGTGCACATGGCCACGTGTGCACGGTGTGCACCTGTCCAGCTCAGCATCAACTTGAATCCGCTGACATGTGGGCCAGCACCAGCAGCACTAAAAGCAGAGTCTATAGATAGGGACCTGAGTGGGTATTAGTTATTGTGGTTCCTGGTGACCGTTTGTTGCAGTAGAACTAGCCCTGGAACATGACTGCCATGATGATTATCATGACAGTCATGCAGTAACTTTGCCCTGTTTTTTGCGCTCGCTGCATTTACAAGATTTCCGTATATATAAACATTCAGATTTCAAATATAAAGTACTCACAAAGTGTCCCACGGGTGTTAGTTAGTAGCAGCGCCAGCGATTAGAATTGCTGCGTCCCGCGTTGTTTAATAAAAAGCATTTTTGTCCGACCTCCCCGGCTACTTTTTTCAAACGGGGTTCGTTTGGGAAATCCACAGTTGCACACCGGGAGCGCACTCGCCTATCAGTCTGTATTGGCAGGGCGGTCAGCCTACCTATATCGAACACACCGAGTGCCACCCTCCTCCCGACCGATAGGGGCGCGTAGTTGAAAGCCAATGGCAAAATAACACCTCGGATAAAAATGCTTTTTATTAAACAACGCGGGATGCAGAAATTCTAATCGCTGGAGCTGCTACTAACTAACACCCGTGGGACACTTTGTGAGTACTTTATATTTGAAATGCGAATGTTTATATATTTTAATTATTTGTAAATGTAGCGTTCGCAAAAACCAGGGTGAAGTTACGTCATGACTCTCGTATGAATACGAGAGTCATGTTCCAGGGCTACAGTAGAACAGTCTTTTTTTATCTTCTGTATTGATATGTAGAATGTATATGGTATATTGTAATTGTGTATTGATGTATCCTAATGTAGGCTATATTCATTTGAAAAGCATTGTTTATGGCAGGCTGAGGTAATTGTATCCAACTGTTGGAGGGATTTTAACATTCTATACAATCAATGTAGGCTATAAAATGCTTTTACACACACACACACACACACTTCATGCGCAAAAGAGTCACAAAGTATACCTCGTTAGCCTCAATTAAAACTACATTCACCGGCCATGCAATCAATCAATCAATCAATAAATAAATAGCTGCTTCTTGACTTGATTATAGCTTGAAGCCATAGGCCTACAGATACAGAGAGAGAGAGAGGGGGGGGGGATAAGAGATGAGATATGAGTGATAGGTGAAGGATATCTAAATGGAACACAACCACCCTAACGACATTGTGCCTGCACTATCTGCATCGAGTGATCTTGGTACATAGAAATTGACTTTATTAGAGATTCTGACTTTCAATGTATACATCTTTGATTTTACTGTTCCACTTTTTGCTTTGACAATGTAAACGTATTTTTTTTCTCATGCCAAAAAAAGACCTTTGGATTTGATACTGTGGGGATACTGTAGGCCTACCTGTCAGGAAAGTCAAGTAGCCTTGCTTAACCGTGCACAGAACACAGACCTCGGATGTCATTTCTAAATTACATGAGGTCCCCACGTTACCACCTAAATAGCCATGCGAATAGGGCTTTTAAGACGTGCTGGAACTACAAAACAGCGGGGGTCTCTGAACAATACCACTACCCCCCCCCCCCCTTCTCATCCCCATCTCCTCCAGGCACTGACACAGTCACACACACACACACACACACACACACACACACACACAGAGAGATAGAGATAGAGAGAGAGAGAGAGAGAGAGAGAGAGAGAGAGAGAGAGAGAGAGAGAGAGACGACCAGTGTATCAGATCCAGACCAGCTCTCACCAACAAGCCTACTAGCCTACTGTGCCCACTGCGGACCACCAGAAGCAGGCAATAAATACAGCAGCAACTTTATTGTGCACAAAGTCACAAAGCTGGAGAGAGGTTTAAACCTCCTTACCTTGAGCGCTGACAAATATCCCCAGCAGGTGGAGGATGTGGATCATGTTCATGTTGAAGCTTAATAAGGACAAACAGTGACAGTGTCCTGTGTGTGCGCGTTTGGAAACGGCGACGGTCTTTGTAATCCCGCGTGATGGGGGGTGCGTAGTTTCTTTTCCCAGTTTATGCTGCTCAGGTGGTTGTGTGAGCTCCTCAGACTGAATGTGTGTGTAGTTGTGCTGCTATGTAAAAAGCAGCAGCCAGCATGCAGACTGACTCGCTGACACAAACACTGCGTTCACGTTCAGCCAGTGTTCTGGTCGCAGCTCCGTGTTGATTCTGTCTTCTCTTTCCGGCTAGTTCCCAGCGCTACTGTAGAGACGTGCACCGTGCGCAGCTCCCCCTCACAGTCCAACCCCCATACCCAACAATCTGAGGTCAGCAAACACGTAATACTGTAAACAAACTAAAACAAACCTGTGTGTGTGTGTGTGTGTGTGTGTGTGTGTGTGTGTGTGTGTGTGTGTGTGTGTGTGTGTGTGTGTGTGTGTGTGTGTGTGTGTGTGTGTGTGTGTGTGTGTGTGTGTGTGTGTGTGTGTGTGTGTGTGTGTGTGTGTGTGCGTGCGTCTCTGTTGCTATCTCAGTTCAAGTCACAGTAAATTAGTATTAGCACCAACCTGTCAAGTAGGCGTTCAAGTCACAGTAAATTAGTATTAGCACCAACCTGTCAAGTAGGCCTATGCCATTTAAGTATTCTATCATAACACACAGGAATATGTTTTAAAATAGTAAAAAATGGCAAATATGTTTAGGGATAAGGGGTAAGGGGTGGTGCAAGATAGTAGCCTGGCTTGCTTGGCCATACAATAATGTGTGGATATGCCAAAGGCAATTTATTTAAATGCCATTGGTTCCCAACCTTTTTATACTGAAGTACCACCAGAAAATATTTGGCTCTCCAAGTACCACCATAATAACTCCTACCTCATACATAGGCCTACTCGTACCTGCCCTTTTTGTTCCGTTCCTAAGCCAATAATGCTGCTGTTCTGACAAAACTGTATAATCACTAGTAATCGGCACAACTGATGATATTTCTAATGTGATTAATCCGTTCTCAAATCTTGTCATGCTCATTTCAGCACGGCTGGATAGCCTATTTCAACCATTTGCTTGGTCAGAAGAACTACCTGTAGTAATATAAATATTTCATTCCACTTTAGTCTTTTTTCTCCTTTATTGGGCGACTCCTGTGTACCACCATGAAGTTCCAACACCTGAACCGTGTTGAACTGATTGGGGCAGTGATTAACATCTACATACAACCAATGAGTAAAATCTACTCATTTTCTACATCTATCGTTTTTAGTGACACATATAATTAAATTCTAGTCAGTTATGGAGAGCTGATTTTATTCAGACAACATTGTGTAAATGCAATTCATAAATAACTAAAATTGGTATGAAAACACCTTCTCCCATATGAATAAAACTTACATAATTCCTGCATAATTGCAATGACTCAACAATACAATTAAATTCTACTCAGTGATTCCTACCTGATTTTATGCAAAGAAAGTTGAGTAAAATACAGTGCATTATATCGTTTAATTCAGCTCAATTTCATTGTAAACGGCACACAGTCCTTTTTATAAGCAACATGAATACATATTTATTAATTAAATATTACTTCAGCCCAGTCTCAGTTTTTACAGTGCAGAGGGGGGCTCAAGTACCACTAGTGGTACTAGTACCAGTGGTTGTTAACCTCTGATTTATGCCACTGGCAGATTTGCATCTGGCCAAGATAGGGCCCTTATGTAGAGGGGGAAAAGTACAGAGCCAAAAGACAAGTTTGCCAAGTATTGATTGTTTATGTGGTTAAAGATCTGAAAATTAATTAAATTAAATTCAACTAATAGCAAAGATAAGTCAACAAACCACAGTAAATGAATTAACCCTATAAGTAGAGTGCAAAGAAAACGAATTTAGCGTTATAAACGATAGGATACCATGGCATTTGAGCCCAATAAAAAATAATAATAAAATGACATTCAGTATAGGAACAAGTAAACAACAAATATAGTTTGAAGCATGGAAAGCATATCAAATGGACACCTTAAATAAGAACTTTCTCATGCATTATTAACAGGGAAGTCATCAATGGGTTGAGTGGGCACTCAAAAGCAAGCCAATTCCAAGAGTTTAAAGATTAAAAAAACAAATAAATAAATAACCACATAGTTCATTTATATAGTGACTTTATCACATTGGTGGAATCCATGCAAAGCCGCAAACTGCTCGTGGGGAACAGTTATGGCTTAAGTGTTCTGCTCAAGGACCCTTCGACGCAAAGCCAGGGGGAGCGGGGGATTGAATGTGTTGTACATTAATGCATTCATAGAAATCTAATCTTTCTATATTGCATTTTCACAATTGTCTGATGCAGCTGTGCCTGTGTTTATGTAGCAGAGTGGCTCAGAGCCTCAGCCTGATGGCCTCAAAAGTCTAATATGTCCCCCGGTCCATAGGGATATCCCTTGGGTCTATAGTGGTTAAGATATTGGACTCACGTGGGAGACCTTGTTCGAATCCTGCAGGGTGTTACATTTACTGTTTCAATTACCCAGCTTAGGTGTGCAATATGCTCGTGGTGGGCAACCTATGATTGTACTGCAGTGATGTATCACAAGAGAAGCTTTGCATCAGCTCAAGAATGTCTGGGGATCCTCAGATCTTCCCATAAAAACCAAGATCAGGATCTTCCAAAAGCCTGTTCTGCTGTATGCAGAAACAGAACAACTGTTCACACCACGAAGAAAATCCCAACACAATCAGCAACCTGGAACTGTGGCAGCGAACAAGCCAACTCCCTGTGTAAAGAAGGAATTCTCCAAAGACGCTGGCGATGGATTGACCAAACCCTTCGCAAGCCTGCAACTAAGTATCACAAGATACGCCCTGTTCTGGAACCCATGAGGGAAAAGGAAGAGGGGCAGACCAAGAAACACCTGGCGGGGTGACCAGATGTGAGGAGATCTGGGCATAGGCCTACATGGGGAGCTCTGGTGAAAATGGCCCAGGAGAGCTATTGTTCCTTATATGCCAGGATAGGCGTAAGTAAAATAAGTAAGATGTATTACTTATTTCTAGGTCACTGTGCTGCAAATAACCATAAATGCTTCTTGATATTAAAAGGGTTCAAAATAAATCCATTCACATACAAACATGATACATATTATTATAAGAAGATATTAAGCATCCCAAGGTGTGCATACATTGGACAGGAGAGGGATCTCTCAGCATGCAAAATGGTAAATGGTGCATTTATGTAGTGCCTTTATCCAAGGCGCTTTACATATATTGTGCATTACATTCACACATCCACACACACATTCATACACAGATGGCGGCGGAAACCATGCAAGGCACCAACCAGCACACCAGGAGCAATTATGGGTTCAGTACAGTGTCTTGCTCAAGAACACTTTGACACTCTGGGGGAGCCCGGGTTCGAACTGGCAACCTTGCGGTTACCATCCAGCCACTCTACGCCTGAGCCTGCACCGCTGCCCCTGCCGCCGCAAACTCACATATACGCACGCACGTATACGCTTGCACGCACGCACACACGCTTATTGTTGTGTTTTTGATCGATTTTGATGTTGTTTGTTTGTACGGTATAGGGAATGTGATTGGGGGGTTTAGTGTTGGTTGTGATTTAT
Source organism: Protomyctophum parallelum (assembly GCF_964188405.1). Taxonomy (NCBI): domain Eukaryota; kingdom Metazoa; phylum Chordata; class Actinopteri; order Myctophiformes; family Myctophidae; genus Protomyctophum; species Protomyctophum parallelum. The sequence continues at coordinate 19,490,333 of NC_139714.1, forward strand.
GTCATTGGGTGGTGTTCATTTGATCATTTATTTTGGGGGAACCATGATGGATAGGGGCAGTTTACAGGGAGCACTTACACAATAGTTTTCCAATATGACAGGGGCTGGATTTGCTGAGAGGATGGGGGGGGGGGAAGCCATGCCTCTGCTTTTGATATATACCCCCTCTGGTCACTATAATTGTTTTATGTGTAGTCGGGATATGTTTTATTTTGGTGACGCTGAATTACCTGTTGGGTTAGATCTTCATGTAGAAGTGCACATCTTTATGAAGAAGTGCACTTCTTCATGAAAAAATGCCCCTCTTTTTTAATAAAAGCACATACAGTATGCTGTGTAAACGGGTTCCCCAATTAATTTTCCTCAAGGGCCATATTTTCATTAATTAATTAAGCTTAGAATAGAGGTAGAACAGTGGTCCGGGGACCATGGTGCTTGGGGGGGTTCCAGGTGGTCCCCAGCTAAATGATGGAGAGTTGGTAACCAAATGGACCCTTATAGATCTTGAACTCTTGTTTTAATTTGAAGAATGCCATTTATATCTGGGACCCCAATTTATTATAACTTTTATTTATTTATTTCATATCGTAAAATCAATGTCAACTTAACTCTGAGAGAGTACAAATGGAACCAAATGGACCTGTTCTGGTCCAACCTACTAATAACCTAACCTAACATACTAACCTACAAATAAGCTCAAGAAAATACTATAAAACTACGAATGAGTTTAAGCCCGGAGCTGCTGCAAAGGTGATGTAAGTAATGATAAAGAAGTGCAGTTCTTCATAAAAAAGTGAATTTTTGTGTGTGTGTGTGTGTGTGTGTGTGTGTGTGTGTGTGTGTGTGTGTGTGTGTGTGTGTGTGTGTGTGTGTGTGTGTGTGTGTGTGTGTGTGTGTGTGTGTGTGTGTGTGTGTGTGTGTGTGTGTGTGTGTGTGTGTGTGTGTGTGTGCATGCGATCTATTGCTACTATGAGTTAAATATTCGTTTCATCATAAGAAAACAGACACTCAAACGTGTACAAAGCAGTAACAGAGCGTGAAACATGAAAGCTGGATGTTCAAATAAAAGCGATCACGCTTGACAAATCCTCCCCATATGCTTTAAAACCGGGGCTCTTTCTAATGGATGCTTCCCCGCTATGAAGTTGAAAGCATTTTCATAGCCACACTGCCACAGCCATGGCCATGAGCTTTAATTCACTGAATTGTCATTTTGAATTACTTATCATTCCATTTGAAGACAAAGTGTTTCCCTTTTGGCCTCCGTTTGTCTTTGAAGACTCATGATTACACAATTACGCAATGTGTGGCTTTTAATGATACTGCTCTCTCCTTGCTTCAGACTGCAACACAGAATATATGCAGTTACACACAACATATGGTGAGCAATGTACTGCAATTATCCTATTGCTCTGCCAATATGTGTGATATACTGGCACAGCAGTTATTCAATTATTCTATCAGCACAGCTTCGGTCTTTGGCTAAATAGGTTCCACTGAAAGAGAGGAACCAGAAGAGAATGCTAGGTGGATTGTTGATGAGACACAGAGAGCGCGCCGGCATCAAGGGTAGAACAACGTATACGTTGCACCAGGCGTCAATGGGTTAAGTTGTTAAATGTCTGAAAACGCACATGAACATGAATCCAACACAACAGTGCTGTCAAACAAGTGTATAAAGCTATGAAAAGGTTTAATCTGCAACACAATTTTATGTAGTGGGGGGGGTCCTAGCTCTGGTCCATAGCCTTCTACTGCTTCGATTCTGCCCTGCAGTAAGGCTATGTGACTTTCCGTTTTAAATCTCAAATCGAAATCAGACCAGCCTCTCCTCTTTTGTGGAAATTTCAAGAACGTTTGACCTTCTCACCAATATTAAGACGGGTTGTGTCAATAGAAAGCCTACTTTCCTTAGTGGACGCACTTTGAGCCCCCCACCACAAGTATAAATGGTACTTTTTGGCCAAAAAGGGATTTTTTTTTTACCGGAAAGAAAATACTTTTAGTTACTCCGCTGCGACCTCTACCGATATTGCCCAGAGAACTGCCTCATAGAGAATATTTTTCCTCCGGTGAAAAATCGTTTATACGTGAATATTGGTGAGTAAGTCAAACGTTCGTGAGATTTCCACCAAAGAGGAGAGGCTGGTCTGATTTCGAAATTGCAGGGCAGAAACGAAGCAGTAGAAGGCTATGGATCAGAGCTAGGGGCGTCCCTGCTTTATCTCTCTCTCAGCTAAGGGGTCCTTGACCTGTAAAATGTCGAAGACCCCTGCGCTAGAGGAAAGGTGATGGGGCTAACCAATTGGACATCAATGGGATTTATCCTGCAATTTGCCTGTTACATAATCTTGCGCACAAAGTTGACATTTTGTCCAAAGGAGTGGCACTCAAAGTAAAGGTCCACAATGTCACTCAAATGTTTTGGCTCGGAGGAGCACACTTTTCTAGATGTTTATTGGTTTTGTTTATTGGATCCATTGGCCACAGGCATCCGGGTAGGCTTATAGACATAATAGTTCCCCCGCACCATTTTATTGCTTTGGTGTTTCCCACAACCACATTCCCATCAGTAAATTAATTTTGACCCCAGAAGCCCATAAATCATGGTGAGCCACCGGCACATTGTCTCTCCCTAAGAGCGGGTTTTCTTAAGCGCCGGCCATAAAGAATGCATCATCGATCGTCCCTACTGGCGCTTTATTAATGCTCTGCATAACAAGTGTTTCGGTGTGCGATCAATCACATGAACCCACAATGTTTGTCAAGCAGACACTCAGACCCTCATTGTACGCTTGTAGTGGCGGAACTGACCTTTTTTTTTTTTTTTAAGTAAAAGTATCAACACTGCAATGTAGAAATACTAATCACAATTTACTTGAGTAAGAGTAAGTATTGGCATTACAAATTATGCCATGCAGTAGGCCTATATCCCATTTCACAAGTTGGTCATGTTTAGGCCTAAAGATATTTTGAAATTAGCTCACAACGCTTCGCAAATTATGTGACGCATTGTGAGCTTGTAGATTGGCTATTTCCCAATAGCCAAAGTATAGGGCTGAAGTGTTTAATGTATTGTAATAATAGCCTATTCAAAATTAACAGTTTTAAAATAATTGTATTGGAGTAAAAAGTACAATGTTTGTCTGTGAGGTGTAGTGGAGTAAAAGTCTGTCTGTCTGTCTGTCTGTCTGTCTGTCTGTCTGTCTGTCTGTCTGTCTGTCTGTCTGTCTGTCTGTCTGTCTGTCTGTCTGTCTGTCTGTCTGCCTGTCTGCCTGCCTGCCTGCCTGCCTGCCTGCCTGCCTGCCTGCCTGCCTGCCTGCCTGCCTGCCTGCCTGTCTCAAACATTTTTTGCCCCACTCTTCCCTTCAATTCAGCGTAAAAATAAACTTACTTTTAAAACATATACATAGACTTTTAGGTTTTGTAACATGTGCTTGGCCCTGATGCCAGAATTACAATTACAATTTAGGCATTTTGCAGACACTCTTACAGAAGTGTGACTTACAGTAAGCAAGGAAAACAAAATGTAATACATCAAATGCATAGAAATAGTAATCTGGGATCATAGGTAAACCAAGAACATACCAGGCAGTCTAAACAGAACAATATAAAAAAAATACCGGTAGTTTGGGGATAAGGGGTTTAGCACGGACAAAAATATAGCCCAAAGTATCAATTAAGTATAAGGTTTTAATTAAATCAACATAGCCTATCAAATGTACATACTGTACAGTAGGTGTAATAATGATTTCTTGGACCTTCTGATTGCCACCTGGCAAACCATCCAAAACATGATGCTGAATAGGTCTACACTGAAAAGCTTATTGTCATGCCAATATAGGCCTATCTGTTGAAATACTGTCCCATTCTGATTTCCTCTGAAGACATTTTTAGTTTAGTTTTTTCAACGGAACAGTGATTCGGGCACACGCCGTATTCCACCCACCAAGTAACACGCTTGGCTTCTTTTCAATTCACGTTCAGCACAGGCAAGTTACACGATTAATCAAATTTCACATTTGTGACCTGTTATATAGCCTGAGCTAACGCTAGACATTTCTGGCCTAGATGGGAGGGCCGCGGCTCAGAAAAACGCTCACCCTGATTGGTTCACCAATCTGTCCGTCAGCCCCGGTCTCTCCTCCCCCCCCCAGTGCAGCACTGTTATTGTGTCGACCAGAAGCAGAAACCACTGGTTGCTGGAGTATACCATTCTAACAGACTGTCAAAGTTATTTCCACAGAGTCGGCACACGTTGGTTTTTTTCTTAGACGGTGTGGTGGGTTCTTCAGCCATTCTCCTCATTTTCCTCGCATAGCCTCGTTTGAATTCCACTGGTAATAATTTCCTCACAGTGTTATTTTGAGGGGTGCACACCGCTCAGAGCCCTGACTCACATCATTTGGAGCGATCCCAGTTTTAGACCTGCAGTGCAGCCCATGCTTAAATCCAGGCTTTCATTTTTCGCGCAGACGAAATGAAAGCCTGGGTACCGAGGCTACCTGTTATATCATCTGCAGCACAGCCTACATTCAAACAAACTCATGTCTGTTTCGTGTCAGCAAGTAAAGCAACACTATTATGTGATCTTCTAACAGGGTCATGTATAACAAAGGGAGAAATGCTACATCTTAATCAAAATGTCAGTTTGTGTGACCCTCTGATTTCCGTAATGTATTTCACACTTGATATCGCACAATGGTCAACTATAGTCTAGATTTGTTCTTTTTTTGTTTGTTATTTTTAATGTATTACCTTTTTTCATTCCTCACCATTCTTCCCCTGTTGAGCACTGGACTCTCGGAGGGCGAAGGCGTTGCCGCACACCGAGATCTCCCTCCACAGACCGGGCTTGGAGTCCTGAGTGAAGCCATGGAGCAGGTGCTTCACTAGCACACCGGTGGTGGTCTGTCCGTCCATCTGTCCATCAGACGTCTCCCATTTAACTGCCTTCTCCTGCAGGGGGTAGAAGGCATGTGGTGAAATAATTCTCAGATTTTTTGCAATACCACAAAAGTCCTGTATTCAGAATTTTACTTGAGGAAAAAAGTACCAAACTTTTTTCAAAAGTAGCATAAAGCTACACATTACATTGCAAGGCCTATTTCCAAGGTCTTTATTTTGAATGCATTTGTTCATAATGGATTAAGCAATTACTTGAATGAATCCCTGTTTTTTTTTACTTATCCAGGGTATAGGTATGCTAAGCATGAATTGTGTTTTTCAGAAACACCCTGCACAGTCACACAGACACAATTGTGTAAAAGACATTTCATAACCTACACCTAGGGAAGATGTTCTTGGAGGGGTCGAAGCATGGGATGGAGTCCTTGTGTCTATCACAAAGTCAATGGGACTCTCCATAGACCACCGTGATCTGTCATGACAAACATACAAGGGGTTTCACATTACTCACAGCTTGTTTTCATACACTGTATTAACCACTTTCACCCTAGTCCTATTTTGGGAATACTAGTTTGGGAATGCCATATGTCATGGACACTGGGCTCACTTACTTTGACTCCCATAATGCTTGGGTGCACTGCTTCTCCTAGGGAGAGGGGCTGTCTTAAGGTGCTGCCACACTTACTAAAGAGCTGCGGATGTTCTCGGCTGTCTGCAGCTTCTTTTCCGGGTTTTTAAACAGTTGGTGGATGGAAATTAAGCTCCACCCTCGCGGCTGACTGCCGCGGAGGAGAATGTTTCCGGAATCTGTCCGTCGCGGCAGTCAGCCGCGGAGGTGGAGCTTCTTTTCCATCCACCAGCTGTCTAAAAACTCAGAAAGAAACATGCGCAGTTGAGACCAGGAAGTTGTACATGCCCAAATTTGTGTATGTACAACTTCCTGGTCTCAACTGCGCATGTTTCTTTCCTTCCAATGGCGTCCACCATACGGTCTTCGCTTCTCGTCCTCTTTAGATAGTCCTTGATGTAGACCAGGAAGTAAAGTAAGTGAGCCCAGTGTCCATGACATGAGAGACACTGGGCTCACTGCTAAAATCTAAAATATCTAAAACCACATATTACTCACATAAAGACCTCCAGGAAAGTGTTCTAAATCTTCTAAACGTCATTAACATAGATGTTTTTGTAAAAAAAAGGGTGAAGTTTCCCTTTAAGAAGTAGTGAAAATAGGCGATCTACAAGCTCACAAGGCAAAGCCCACCACCTCTGCGGTGGCCGGCAGAGACTTTACCACTGTGCCACCCGAGTGCCTCTGGGCTCATTTGATCAAGATATATCACTCAGATTTTACAGATCTAACTGACTATGACTCTGCCTTCCAATATGTGCATGCCTTTGGTAGGCAACACGGCCTGGCTGGGACATGTGCTCCAAGAACGTTTTACAACTTCATTTCATACCGGAATCAGAAGACAATTGAGGTTTGATTGGGCCGAAACGTTATCTTAGTAATGAGATCTTATGACATGGAATATTTGGGCAATGCTGACATCATAGTGACAACATAATGATAACGTATGCTTTGAATCAGCTTGGCTTAAAACTAGACCGCACAGTGTGATCAAGTTCACACATGGACATAAGCATTGAGTAAGAATGCAACAGAGACTTCAATACACTCTTACAATACACTATTTAACTGGACCATTACAGCCCATGCATAGGAGAAGCTTTGAATATGAACCCACTGTTCCCGACAATGAGCCAACAGCAAGGAAACTCAGAGGAATCAAGACCTTACAGTAGTCAACAGTCTACCAAGACTTTTACGCAATCTGAAGTAATGGGACGTCATCTGACTGACACTGGAAAGACAACTCACATTTGTAAACAATGTGACAAGAGTTTCAGTCGGTCAGATAGCCTGAAGACACACCAGCTTATCCACACTGGAGAAAAACCTTTCCACTGTAAACAATGTGGCAAGAGTTTCAGTCAGTCAGGTAGCCTGAAGAGACACCAGCGTATACATACTGGAGAAAAACCTTTCCACTGTCAACAATGTGGAAAGAGCTTCAGTCTATTAGCTGACCTTAAGAGACACCAGCGTATCCACACCGGAGAAAAACCTTTCCAATGTAAACAATGTGGCAAGAGTTTCAGCCTTTTAGGCGACCTGAAGAGACACCAGCGTATTCACACAGGAGAAAAACCTTACCACTGTCAACAATGTGGAAAGAGCTTCAGTTTATTAGGTGACCTGAAGATTCACCAGCGTATCCACATGGGAGAAAAACCCTTTAATTGTAAACAGTGTGGCAAGAGTTTCACCGAGTTAGGCCATCTGAACAAACACCAGCGTGTCCATACTGGAGAAAAACCTTACCACTGTAAACAGTGCAGCAAGAGTTTCACTTTGTTAGAAAATCTGAACAAACACCTGCGTGTCCACACTAGAGAAAGACCTTTCAACTGTAAACATTGTGGCAAGAGCTTCAGTCAGTCAGGTAGCTTAAATACACACCAGCTTATCCACACTGGAGAGAAACCTTTCTATTGTACACAATGTGACAAAAGTTTCAGGCATTTGGGTACTCTGAAAAGACACCAGCATGACCACACAGGAGAAAAATCTTTCCTGGGGACCCCATAGAAACCCCCTCAACGACCCTGGGGGTGCATGGATGGACTTACAAAAAAAGAAGAAAGCAACAAATCAAGGACATCTGTGTTAGTTTTAGTTTTTTGTTTATAAAGTATCGAATGTTAATTGGCACCAAAATATCGAACGGAATCGTGAATTTTGTGAACCGTTTCATCTTACTTCCTAGTGGCAGAGACAAAGGAATGGCTAAACACCTGCAGGCTTTGTCTACTGGTATTTGGATTGTTTTACCTTTGCTAATCGTACAAATATAAAATAACTCATATTCATAGATATATGTACTATGTAGGTATTTGGCATACAAATTGAGGTATGTCATGAAAAGTGTTAAATTGAACGGTAATTCAAAATTACCCCATAATTTTCCTTGATTTTTTCCATGATTTATTTTTCGGGCAAGTGGGTATGATGACCTTTGGGCAAGTAGAACATGACCGGTACCTGCCCAATGGACAAGTTGCCTGTGAGACCTTAGTCTTAGTGTCATCCCCTGTGGACTACTTAATATATATACCGGTATTTTATTTATATATTTTTTATTATGTAGGCGTCAGCATTAGTTTAATCGTTGATTGGTTACCTTTACAACAAGGTACAGGACCAGGCGTTCGTGGAATGAGCAACACGGCTAAACGTGTGGGTTGCGTATAAAAGTGACATCATGAGTGATTCAGGTAGGCCTATAAAAAGCCTTTCTAAACAGGCAGTCTGGAGGTTGCCAATATTTGGGTCCTCACAGCACCACACCGGTTAGAGTGTTGTGAGAGGGAGATGTTTGTACTGATTTGCTATAATGGTAAGCCTGTTTAGTTGCCATTTTACTATTGCACTTTGTATTTTGATAACTTTGTTTTCAATGGATTAAACAGTGTTTTGTGTCTATATGTTTATGTGGAGTTTATCATTTTTCTTTGTAGTTTTTGTAATAGATGTAGGCCTACCGGTTACAATTCAGCTGGCCGGCTACTGTGAGTGAGCAGGTTTATGCTCCTATACCAGGGGTAGGCAACTTCCGGCTCTAGAGCCACATGTGGCTCTTATAGGCCCTCTCCCGTCTGTGGCTCCCAGTTGCTACGGCAAAGAAGTATGAAAAGGAATAAGAGGTTTTCTTTTTTCTTTTCTTTTTTTTTACATTTAATCATATTTTTTTATTGAATTTGTAGTAGGCATAAAGTTATTCTTTAATTTTGATATTTCAAAACAATGTTGCCTAGTATACACCATAAAAATAAGATTCAAATTTAATGAAGGAAAATAGAATGTATTCATGATAAGACATCTTTGTTTGTTTTCACCACCAATGCTGCTGGCTTACTGGTACAGTATACTTGACTGGAAATTAGCAAACAATAAAATGTAATATTGAAAGACCAGAAAAAACACAAATAATTAAAGTTTGCTTTATTTTATTTTTTTTATAACTTTGTTTATTGGTTTTTTTCATAGAAGCATTATTGAAATACTGAGTTTGAAAAATAATAATTAACATTAACAGCTTCTCTTAAATAAACCCCACAAGTATGACATAAAAGAGTAAACACATTGAATTTTCACCCCAAAGAAAAAGGACAACAGAAAACAAGACAAACAAACCTTAAATACAAGATCAGTAAAATTTGAAAAAAAGGCAGACAAAAACAGACAAAACAACAGTACACAACATCCTATATAAAAAAAAATAGGTACATGATACATCCATAATCCAATACAATACAATCCATACAATCCAATCACAGTATAAGCTACTTTTAAAACAAAAGTCCAGCAGACCTCACTCATCCCCAAGCAGAGACGGATTCAAATTCTGAATGAATTGAAAGAATGGACCCCATATCCTCCCAAACAAAGTTTGCTTTATTAAAGCAAACATATTTTGCGGCTCCAGATAGAATTGTAATACGTTTTTGGGCCAAGAATGTCGCTTCTGATAATAAAGGTTGCCTACCCCTGTCCTAGATCATAGACGTATAGTGATAGGTAAAATGCAGAGCTGGTCAGCTGGCTTGAACATTTTCTTTATGTTTTGTTTTTCATGTTTGTCAAACCATCTCTCCAGTAGAGTTCAGTCAGGTAACCAGCTGTGCCTACACTCCTCTTCGTGTTGAGCTGCCATAGAGGTGAGGGGCTTGTTGGTACCATAGTGGTACACTGGTTGACCTTATTGGTTTGTAGTGGTTATTACGTTGCTCTGTTGAGTTGCAGTTTTGGCTTGGATGCCATTTGGAGGGTGCTGTGTTAAAATGTGTGAGTTCACCCATCTATTCCCCTCTCTAAGCCTGCAGCCCATAGAAGTGGAGCACAAGCCAGCTGCTCTGTCTGTAGCAACAATCAAGGGATGTTTTTATTATTGTTAATGTTTTATGTCATTACTGCTCATCCACAGATTTGAATTAATTTGTAATAAAAGTTTTATGAAATTGCTTATTTGTACCAAATAATAAAGATTTATATTGTTCTTTTTTACCTGTCCTGCCTGTTAATGATGATAGTGGGATTACACCAGGTTTACTGATGTCTCACGTGCTTGATTGTACATCACACATAGCTGCTCCTGCATTTCCGGCTTCAACTTCTACTCATCGACCAGCTGACTGTAGAATATTGCATTCTATTCACTATAGGCTAACATACCAAAATATATATACATTTATATCATCCTCTTAACTAGAAAGCCTTTTGAAATTTGGGGTTCTTCTGGAGCTTTTTGAGTGGTGGCACTTTGCCCTTGAAGGAAGTATATAGTGCAGTGACTGCAGTTCTCACCACTGAATATAGTACCCAAGCAGGGTGCTACAGTATGGCTGCCAAAGAGAGGTTGCCAGCTCTGAGACATTTACCAGCTGGCAGTGCCTGCCTGTGCCAGTGTCATGGTAGATGGCAAGGTTGATGTTGTCAGCTTGATGCAGGAGAATACAGAATATGTCTATCTGGGTGGGGTCCTCACCACTGCTGACTTGAAGCCCAGCTTGAAAGCATGATGCAGGTATATCACTACCCGTCTCCTCCAGATCTGACCGGAGGGCATTGTGTTTCAGTCAACCTGAAATGGCACAAAACACCCCAATTAAAATGTATATTCTTGGCAGATGCTAACACAAGAACAAAAGTTATCTAGACCTATCTAGATCAATCAACTTACTTCTCTATCTAATGACACAAGTTGATGAGCTTTTTCCCTCCACGATGAGAGCAGCTGTTTCACATTTTGCCAGCCGGGATACTGCCTCCTTACTCCCCCAGACCTTGAGCATCATCTGGCAGAGCTGTCGCTTGTTATCCTCATTGCCCAGAAATTCAAATAACTTACAAGTCCTGGGGGTTCCTGGTTGCTGTATACCTTGCACTATGAATGTATCAGAACATCCACGCCTCAGGCTCTCCTGCGCCTTGAGGGAAGGTAGTAATTGTAGTAGTAGTGGTAGGAGTCAGTGGAGAAGATGAGATTCTTCTTGGCCACAATGTGGTCTAGCACCTGCAGGCATATTCCACCAAATGTATGAGCTCCGCCCAGTTTGTGAGTTTGTGTTGAAATGTACTGTAATTCTGCAAACTGTTAATAAATATTTCAATCAATCAATCAATCAAAGTCATGTTACATTTCTACTCAGTCAGTCTCAGACAAAACTGCTGAACCACATGCTGTCAGCGCCATCTGCTGGCATATATGGTACAAACAAAAATGCAGTTTTATTGCTGTGGAGTGTGGAGTCTGTGGACCAGTCATTTGAACCCAAGCATCCCTGTTCATTTGTGGAAAATACAGATGTTAATTTAGTGAACATTTGAGGTTGTGTGGTGCATTACTGATTTGATATGTAAATATCTCTAGGCCTGTGGTGTGAGCATGTAGGTCATGTACACACACACAAGTAACAAAAGCCATGCATTGGAGGGCCCTCAAAAATACAATGAACAGGTCACGTCTCTCTCCCCCAAAAATAAGGTAATCTCAGATAACTTCATTGTAGACTGTTCTTTGACGTAAAAGTAAAAGTATCAATTGCAATGTAGAAAACTGTTACAAGTGAAGGTCAGAAATTAAAAATGTACTTGAGTAAAAGTACAAATGTATTGGTATAAAAATTTAGTTAAAGTACCAAAAGTAGAAAGTACTCTCTCATCATCTAGAATTTCACATGTTTTCAAGTGTACAAAAATCTTTCGAAAATAGGAGATCCACCATCTCACAATGTGTGACATTGCAACACATTGTGAGCTTGTAAATAGTCTATTTTAAGTACAGTAGCCTACTTGGGTAAATGTATTTTGTCACTGTGAAAATGGAAGATCTAACAAGCTAACAAAGTCTTGTTTTGAGCTTGTATACTATTTTATTTATTATATACGATACAACTGTATTGTCAGCTTACACTGAAATTTGTTCCTTGTGTACTTTTTAATAACTATAAACAGCTAGAACCTCTTTTACATTTCCACTCCACGGCGACAATATACAAGGGGTAAACATAATATTGACAATTTCATCTTCATCTAAAAACTAGACTAAAATGTTAGGGAGGGACTAGTGGAAATAAAGAGATCCAGCAGAACTAAAAGACAAGTCATGTTATGTTTGATTGCACTCGGGTGTTGCACTAGACTAGTATCTATGAATACTATATCAACCATAGGCAGGGGTGGACTGGCCACAGGACGTACCGGTCATATTACCGGTGGGCCGCGACCGTAGGGGCGGGCCGCTCAAGTTATATGATTAAAAAAAAAAGTGTGACAAATAAACCCTCTTCTATCTTGAATCGTTTTGCCAGCATTCTTGTGAGAGCAACAAAGTGTTGTGTAGTTGTCTGTTGGTTTGTATCATTTATGTTGTTCTGTGAAAGTGGTGGTATTACTAGGGCTTGTTTGGTTGTGTGCCTCGACGGAGCGGAGTTTCTGCTATCTGCGCACGGGTTGTGGTGGGCCGTCTGGGCCAAATTCGTGCGAAAATGACCGGGCCGAATTTTTGTCCCAATCCAGCCCTGCATATAGGGTGATTTTCATTTTATTGGAAACATGAACTGAACTTGAGGATGTACAGATCACAGAAATGCTGTAAACATGTTGTTAGGATATTTTGATGTGGGGCAGCAAAGGTTTTGGCATACTCGTATACATATATCATAAACACAGATAAACCAGATATGAATTGTGAGAACCATTTAATATTTAACAAGGCTATTTTCATACCAAGAAAACACATCAATGTATTTTTAGCCTGTAGATAAAGTGATGGTGATCGTTGCTGTGGGGCAACCATCCATATTTCAACTTTTTTGACATTTTATATTTTAACTTTTGTCATATACGGTATCATGGTACATGGTGTTGTGACACAAAAGTAGAAGAAATAGGGAATCTACAAGATCTACTACACCGGTCACAGTTAAAATATAACAATTTTGGGAGGTCCCCAGTTCAAATATGATTTATTTATCTTTTAATAAATAAATAGAGTTGGGGGGTCGGTTACCATTTCAAATATGATTATTTTGATGAGTTTTGAAACATTGATAACAAATATAATCAAAAATATAATCAAACCCATCACCATCTGAAAGGCACTTTGCTGAATAATTAAGAAAAAATATATATGTGACAGTTCTTTCTGAATACATGTATATATATAATATGACAAATAAACCAACAAAAATAACAATCACTTAAAATAAAACTATAATATCAATAAAACAGTGCAATAATATTCCTTTATGCTGCAGTGACACAGTTACAGTAGAGAAATGGAATAAACATGGAAATGAAACTGTACAGTTGTGCATCGACGTCGTTGTCATCGGGCAGAAACATTGCATCTCCATATTTACACTTTTTATGTTGTTTTTTGTTGTGCTTTTTTAATTAATGCCCTACTTCGTCGCACAACAGTGTAGCGAAAACAGCAGATCTACGAGTTCAAACCGCGTCAACTTGTAGATCGGCTATTTCCACTTGTTTTTAAATGTTAAAATGATAATAGAAAAAAGGAAGGGATTTTTAGACATACAAGGTTTCCCCACCCGATAGCAATGACTTGCAAGCATTATGCTAAAAGAAAAATAAACAACAAGGATCAGAAATAAGTGAACTGGCTTCAGAACAGTTGTTAATTCTGTCGAACAAAACGATGACTATAAATGTTCACCGACTTTTCACTGAAGAAAACTAAAGAAAAACGTAACAAAAACAAAGCTGTGATGACTAAAACTGCGACTAAAATGTATTGTCAATTTCGTCAACAAATAAAAACAGACTAAAATGTTAGGGTGGACCTAGCGTTAAGAGATCCAGCAGAGCTAAGACAAGTAAATGAATGCTTGGTCATGTGCGGGATTCACGCTCCGATTACTTCTATAAAGGATAGAGTCAGTCTATAGAGAATAGATTCAGTCTATAGAGGACAGATTCAGTCTATATAGAGTCTAGCAGTAGTAGATAGTCAGTATATAGAGCACAGATTCAGTCTATATAGAGTCTAGCAGTAGTAGATAGTCAGTCTATAGAGAATAGATTCAGTCTATAGAGGACAGATTCAGTCTATATAGAGTCTAGCAGTAGTAGATAGTCAGTCTATAGAGGACAGATTCAGTCTATATAGAGTCTAGCAGTAGTAGATAGTCAGTCTATAGAGAATAGATTCAGTCTATAGAGGACAGATTCAGTCTATAGAGGACAGATTCAGTCTATATAGAGTCTAGCAGTAGTAGATAGTCAGTCTATAGAGCACAGATTCAGTCTAGACTCTAGCGGACAGATTCAGTCTAGCGGACAGATTCAGTCTAGCGGACAGATTCAGTCTAGCGGCTCCCCGACGTTTTAGCTGGAGACCCAAAAAGAAACATTTGATCGTCTTCCCCGGGAAATCGTAAAATGTCTAAAACTGACGGTATGAACCAGATGATGCTGCTGAGCAGAGTAGCAGACACATGATGCTGGTCACATATGTAGGTTTTGTAACTTTTGTAGCGATCGTTGAGTGAAGACACCACTATAAAGATGGAGTGTTGCTTCAGTGAAGGCACCACTGTACCTATTCTAACCATTTTTAAGTTCAGAACTAAATTGGCTCCCTGTTGAAGGTAGAATACAACAACTCATTATGGTCTACTATACAATTTTAAAGGATCAATGCCCAGAATATTTGAAAGATTACTTCCAGTATGTAAGTGACTCCCACAGCTTGAACTCAAGGGCTAATGTAACTGATCTTAAACCACCAAACATAAAAAATAAGGTAGGTAGAAGCTCATTCCAATACACAAGGGGGGTGGAACAAAATCCCAAAGGAAATTAAATTTGCCCAGTCTTCGAACTGTTTTATTTGTCTTTTATGACCGTCTTTGTTGTTGAATGCTATTACTGCAGTGATTTCAGTTAGCTATAATAGAATAACACGTGTTATTGTTATTAGTTAGATACCATACATATGCTGCAATTATTTATTTTGGGATCGCAATCGAATTAAGTCCTCTAACATTTGTGCTATCAGGATACGGTAATACTAATTGTATCATGAATTTATCAAATACATGTAATAAAAGAAATACAGATGGAGTGTTGCTTCATTCAGTAGGACTAGTGAGTCTCACAAACTTACACTTGTGTCTCCCACCTAACCACTTGTTCCTGTTCTCTAAGCAAAACCTATCCTCACGTTATATCAGTTCACTGCATTTTTAATTGTTATTTTCCAGCTCAGGTTTAAATCAGTTATTCATAAAGTAAAATAAACAACAATCTGTTACTGGCCTTGTAAAGTCACTTTTTCCTCAACCTTTTTTTCTTTTTATCCGACACAAAACGGTCCCCCAGTAAACAGAGGACATTGTAATTGACCTTATATCTCCGTCTCTGTGTCTTAATGCTGCACTAAGTAACGCGTTTTGTAATTAATACATTTGTATTTTGTCAATCTGTATGGTAGAGTATGTTTAAAGGATCCCTGGATAATTAGCCTTGTACCTTCCCGCTATAACTAGACATTACAAACACCTAGATTTATTTTAGAAATAGTATGTACTCAATACTCAATAATAATAAGTAGAAGCTGTCATATATATGCCCATGTGTGGTCCATGGCTCCATGTATGGAATGCATGTGGTACTAAAAATCACACTTGTGTGAAGTGAAATCAATGCTTAAAGTCCATAGACTTGGCTGACGTCACGAGTGATGTCCTGTTTTTTTTTTTGGGGGGGGGGGGGGGGCATAAAAGTCCATAGACTTGGCTGCCACACTTCTTTTTCTGAAAGCCAGATGTTGGAGGGGGGAAGATGAACTATTTCTAGAATGAATAAGGTGTTTTAAAAAATGTGAGCGCCCCTCCTATGTGCAGCTTTGAGGGTGTGTGTAAACACAAACATTGTCCCAATACAAACATTGAAGACAAAAGTGAGGACGCAAATTGTGATTGGCCGGAATGAGATGATGGATAATGATGTATGATGATAAGAGCACCCCTCACTTCACACGGGTGTGATTTTTTACTATAGTTATAGAGGGCAATCATAATGTATCAAGGCATATGAGTCTTATTAGCCAGGGATCCTCTTAATACACTGTATGTTACTGTAACTAATACAATTGGGGTGCTTGTATTTGCTCTCCCTGCTGTTCTATTGAGGCATTTAGATTGTGTCAAAGGTCATGGTATCACCTAGACACAAGATCGGACAAACGTTTGACCTGATGGTCGAGGTTCAATTTGTCACCTGAGAAAGCAGGCATGCTCTATTAGTTCAATAGTTTCAAGTACAAAAGTCAGCACTTGCATAGGAAACCGGGTTCAAATCCAAGGGTAGTTACTATAGTGCAGCTTTAACTGGTGGTGGCTTTGTCGAGTAGGTTGATATTCTCAGGAAACATGCCTTCTTCGACGGCCACCTTGGACTCGTGGACCTAAAAAAAAAGAGATGAATTATGAGACATCTGTTCTATAACCCATTAAAACCTGAGGCCGATTCTACAAATCTTGGTGCTCAAACTATTTCATGTCAAGGACCAAAATTGGATGTACAGTATTTGGCCCATCTAAAAATATTTTGTTCCAGGGGCACCCCAGGAGCAAAGAATTAAGTTAAAAAACAATTGCTTAGATTTTAAAAATAGCTCATAGCACGGCACGAAAACAGCATTTGTAGTCAGCAGGTGAAACATGTTAAGCACTCAGCTGCCATAAGCACAAAATAACGTAACATAGTGTTTTCAGAAGGGATATAAAAGAGGTCAGTCTACCTCAGTCTACTTAACAGGATAATCTAGTCCAATATTCTCATTTTTGCTCTCTCTCTGAACGACTCACTGATTCTAAAAATGATCACCAGGATTGGTTGACTGACTCTAATAACACTCACCGTGAATGGCTCACTGATTCCGATAATGCACTGCATGGTAGCACTGTAGTAACACAGCACACACTCTCCTCCTCGCACGGGAAGCTGCTCCTTACTGAAGTACACCTGCAACATAAACACATTTATACTTTATAATGTCTGGTGTTAAGTCCCTGTGCAGGTTCTTCTTGAGGTGTCCAGGTGGAACTCATCGCTATGATCACTGCCTCATCTACAACTCGATCATATTCATCCTTCTGTCGCTTCAGGACTTCCCTATATTCACATCTTGATTCAACTTGTTTGTGCTTCTAAACTGACTTTACCTGTAGGGACATGATTATGTATTGTAAATGTATTTGCACTGTGCCCTTCTTTCTCTTGTGTTGTTAAACAGCTGATGTGTGCTGGGAGAGATTGTATGAATCTGCCTGTATACTTTGTCGAAAATGAGATGCTGAATTTCAAGGGGCTATCCCTTCAATAAAAAATCACACCAGTGTGAACCAAGTGGTGCAACTCCCGTGCGTCCAGCAGGTGGCAGCCATGTCACATACTTCTCTCGTTCCAATTTCACGCATGCGCACACCACTCATGCTCATAGTTACACATACACAGGTACATGGACATTGCATTTTTAAGTGGTTGCACCACTTAAAAATCTGACACCTGCAGCATTTATATATATATATATATATATATATATATATATATATATATATATATATATATATATATACATGGATATATTCTTTCCCCAACTAACAGTCACATCTATGATAAGGTTGGATATTCTCAATAAAACAGATAACTTATCTGGAAGAGCTCTTAATTCATTATTATTATTATTATGGACTGCTTAATGGACACTTGACCTCCTGAACCACTGCTGCCTTGATTGAACAGACACAGTTTACCTGGACGAGTTGTTCGTTGAAGGACACTTCTTGGTCTTTGACCCAGGTGTAGGTGGTGTAATCTGACACACTGGTGAACCCCACCTAAAAAAACAATAACAATAAATACATTAGTGATCAATTAACACCTGAAATATCCACTAATTACAAGTAACAGGCACTGGAGGGGAGAGGATGCATTGATACCACCATGGCATCAATGCCAACGCTCCGATCACCCTCTGACCCTAAACCATAACCATACCGTGGTCTGTACCACTAAGTATCTACTGACCTGATGAAGATCCATTCAGATCGAAACGGTGTCTTTCTTTCAATAAAGTATTCCTTTACCACCGCATTGCCTTGTTGGCCCTGCACCCACTGTCAAGGTGCGTGTAAATAGGCATGCTCTGTACCACTATCTAACCATGACATAACCATAACATAACCAGTGTGTTCAACCGACAGAGACCAATCAAAGGAAAGCAAAGCAAAGTTAACATATTTACGCAGAGTAACTGGACTAAGCTCAAGAACTTGTTTACAGCCAGGCCCTGCTCATAGAACATTTCATGGTAGGGGTTCAATGCCTTGCTCAAGGGCACTTCAACGGTGGTAATTTTAACGTGCCGGTCCGGGGATACGAACTAGCGACCTTCCGATATCAAGACCGCTCCGCAAACTGTTCGGCCACCGCTGCCCTGAATCCAGTTCCAGGAACTGGAGGGGAGAGGATGCAGACATTGCAGAGCATTGTAAACCTAGCCTCGGCATAGCCAGCCTTCACTTGCCTTTGCGATGCATATTGCCCCAGGCAAGATTAAGTCCAGCCCCTCTCAATTGTGGGAGGACTTCACGGCTGAAGTGGTGACGAGCCAACCAGATTCGTCTGGAACCATGAGGCTATAACCAACCAGGGCCCAGAATTCAAATATGGGGCTATGGTTATTGCAAAGCTCAGAGCTCCGATCACCCTGACGCTAAACCATAACCCTAGCAATAACCATACCACTAACTAACCCGAACATAACCATAACATAACCAATGTGTTCACCAGATAGAGACCAATCCAGTCCCAGGCACTGGAGGGGAAAGGCTGCAGAGTTGTGTAGAGCACCATGGCATCAATGTCAGCGCTCCAATCACCCTCTGCTTGGAGACGCACCAGAGGACTGTCAAACATCTTCCTTAACTGTAGGAGAAAGAGCAAAAGGAGAAGTAGCCATAGTGAATAGTTTATTTACAATGGTACAGGGAGTCTGGCCCTCTCTAGTCCAGCTTCTGGGGGAGAGATATGCCTTGATCTTAGCCAATAGGTGCACCTGGAAAAAGCATTTTTTGGGGCTTTTTATGACTTTATTATCATTAGGACAGTAGGCTGATGGGGATAGAGAGATGGGGAGTGACACGCAGCAAAAGCTGCGGGGATCAGGACTCGAACCCTGCAAATCAGGATACATTGTAGCCTATGTGGGGTGCATATCTTTGGTCCGACAGCTTAACCCTTTTTGGGGATCTGGACAGTATGTACAGTATTCAAAACTCAAAACAATTACATATTTGATGTTTTTCAGAAAACTTTGGTCAGGATTTAGAAGGCGTATTTAGAATTGGCCTCAGTCCTAATTCCTAAATGGGTTAACCGGCCACGTATGTGTCTTAACTGGCCACGTATGTCTGAGCCACGGATGAGTCTTAGGGCCGATTCATACTGCTATTTTACCGCTGTAGTGCCGAAATGATTTCGGCTCGTCAGAAATTTTCAGTAGCAGCGAAGAGCCGACCCCCCCGAACTTCAAATGACGTCACATTGTAGGCTCTACAGAGTCGAACCGACTTTTATTCGGTTCTAAAATAGGAGTATGAATCGCGCCTTTACCGGCCACATATGTCAGACTAGGTGTCCACACCTGGAAAACATTAGTTCTGACCTAGCCTTGAATCAAGGCTGTGGTTGAGAACCACTGTATATACAGTAAGAGAACAGCAGTAGTACCTGTATGGTGAAGATGCTGAGTACAGGTTTGTGGTCGCTGATGCCGTACTCCATGATGCTGGTGTAGGACTCCTGTTTGATCTTCAGGGGAAAGGCTTCGTCCTCCTCCTGGTGTTTGGCCTTCCTCCGTGCCAGCGCCCGCTCTTCACCGTCGCCATCCTGATCATCCTCCTCGTCTCTCTCTGAGGCATTGGGTCTCAGGCGCCACAGCACCCTGTCTGTCCACGCAGGCTTACGCTTCTTACCGCTGGACAACGTGACAAGAGGGACACACCCCGGGGTTAATTTAGTTTTAGTCACATTTTAGTGTCAGTTAGTTTTGTCAAAAAATTATTTTGGCCATATGTATTTAGCCTTAATGGCGTCGAAATGCCTGATTTTACACTTGGTTGCATGCTAATCTACAAGTTTGCGTGATCTTGTAGATCTGCTATTTTCAGAGTGCAACACCCGAGCGCAACCAAACATAAAATGTCTTTTAGTTGGATCTCATCTCCACTAGTCCCTCCCTCCCTTTAGTCTAGTTTTTATTTGTTGATGAAATTGTCAATATTTTTAGTGGGTTAATGCACATAATATCAGTTCCAAAAGCAACACAATTAAAGACTTGATGTCATGCTGAACATGCTGATGGAAGAATCATAAAGAGACACGTTGTCAGTTGCACACAGTGGTGTAAGCATTTTGGCTGCCTGCTCCAAACACCATGAAAATACTCTTGCTTCTATCGTCAATTTATTCTTTGAAATTCAGAATTTTATCATTTCATTTTCATTCAGATTATTAATCTATCATTGAAAACCAGATAGGAGCAATAGTCTGGAAACATGCGGTGCATGTGTTTCTTTTCCATGCTCCCTTATGGGACGCTCCTATTTCACTCTACACAAATCAATTTTCCAAAAACGTTCCACTCAGAACAGGGATGCTGGGAGTTCAAGTGGTTAACAAATGCAACATTTAAAATGTTAAGCATATTTTGAATATCGTAATAACATTGTTAATCACAATTAAATTGCGCCACCATAAATCGTCCCATCCCTAGTGTCTACCACCGTCACAAACAATGATGATGCCCAGTTGCAAACAACGGGTGTGTTCAATGACGCACAGGTCTTATGTCTTCAATGGACCAAGGGCCTTAACCCATTTTGAGCGGGAACCCCTTTTGGTGTTACATACATTATGTTATAATTTAGCTATTGGAAAATAGCAGATCTACAAGCGAGCTTGTAGGTCTGCTATTTTTAAAAAATCGTTTTTTTTTTTTCATTTCGACGCCAGGCCTAAATGGGTTAAAGGGAACAACCATTGGTCACAGTTAATTGACAGAGACAACAGGACATGTGTGTCTTGCAATGACTGCTGGGAGGCAGAAGCGTGGTTATGTGTAGCGGAACGCAACCTGCTTGGCTATCCTATTTGAACTGGGGACCCCCCCCCCCCACCCTGACAAGCACATGGAATGTAGGAGTTGAGGCATTCAATTTCATTCGGTTTGATTCGGTTCCGCAGATAAATATTGTAAAAATAAGTTAACAGATAAGCTATTTTCCCAATTTTTATTATTATTATTATTATATTTTATTATATTTTTGAGTGGTGCCGTGCAACCACTCCAAGGAACAGCAATGTCCGTGTTAACCTATGTGACTATGTCACTTTAATGAGTACCAGTAGGGGTGCTGTTGTGCCAGAAACAGAGAGATAGAGATAGTGCTGCACTGTTGCCTGCTAATGAGAGAGAGAGAGAGAGAGAGAGAGGAGGGGGGTGGGGGGTGGGGGATGGGAGAGGGGAGTTGCACCACTCAGTTCACACAGGTGTGATTTTCTTATATTATTTGACAAATTGGTCAATGTTTGACCCATTTTTATCGTATAGTTTGTTGATTACTAGGCCTGTCACAAATATTTCATAGTCGTCTAATCGCAATTATTTCACATAATTGCAATTATTTCACATAATCGTCATAAACATGTTGAAAAATATTCATACATTTTCAAACATTTTCCAAAAACAGCGGAAATAGCTCGTCACATAAGACGTCACAAAGCTTGTACCGTAGTTATATTTCTGCAATTTGTTTTACATAATTTGTAAAGTATATAATATAGAATTTGTCAGTAAATGATTTGTATATTTACTTTATTTGTCGCATTTGCACTGTGCAATTTGTGATATTGAAGCCTAAAAATACTATTTATTAACTTATTATTATTATTATTATTATATTGAAGCCTAAAAAAACAAACAGAAATTGAGTTTTTATTCATATGTCCCAATGCTCAATGCCTAAAGCATTAAATCGTTAATTATTTGTGTGACAATTAATCGTCAACGTAAATTTGTAATCATGACAGCCCTTTTTTCTTTCGTTGTTTGTTTCTTTCTTTCTTTCAAGTCTTAAAAGTCCTTAAATTGTCAGGCGATCATGTGGGGACCCCCCAAAATCATGTGGGGACCCCCAACCCACAGGTTGAGAACTATTGTCAATAGTATATAGTATACTATTTGTAGTATACAATAGTAATGTATAGTATTAGTTTACAGTATAGCATACTATTATTATCAATAGTATACCAGTAGAGGTTATGGGAGTAAAAGGAGGCATAGCACAGGACACATTAATGCGAGGAGGGACACAGTGGGCTTTTTGAACTCTTACTTAAAGACAAACCATGTCCAGTAGCACCTGTGGAGTCGAACAGAGGCAAACAAATGCAATGAATACAAACAGCTGACGAAAGGGACAACATACAGATATGCTGTTCCAACTCTTCACACTTTTGCTGGAGGCTTTCCGAAAATTAGTCTCACTCAGTCCTCAACATGTACAGCAGAGGAACTCTATCTATTCAGGGAATCTGAATCGAATTAACATTGCCCCCCTTTCTCACTAACAATGTTCTGACAATGCACTGACAATCTACTGAATTGCCAGGTCTAGTACAGAGCCCTGGGGGACCCCGATTAACATATAAAGGGTTTTAAGACAGTGGTTAAAGCAGCACTATGTAACTTTTTAACAACTATATAGCATATTATGTCCAACAAAAATATAAAGTTACATGTTTAAGCAATAATCATCCTTCCATGTATAGACTCAGGGGGATCCCTGCTAGGGGCTTGACTGTATTACTATGTATATGGGAGACGATGAGTTTCATCCTGGCAGAACTGCTAAGTCAAAGCAAAGACTGGTCAATCACAGCACATCCTCGCCGGACATGCTTGCAGAGGCTCTTGGGTAATGAAGTCAAAGACGTTCAGACGGTCATCGATTAACACAGACATTGTCGCCTGGATCAACGACAGGTCTGCTCCAGGTCTGCTCATGAGGGGCGTGACAACGCAAGCATATAGAAAAGCGAAACAGAATCCAGGTCCGGTAAGTCGCGGGCGTGTGCACGTAACGAGCACACACGCGACAATTTCATGAGACTGCGCCCGCGTAAATACGCTTGCGTGCCCCCCCTCCCAACTTCACTGCACATACAGAAAGAAAACACAGGTCTCATTGAAAATTAATTACTAGGCAGTAGGCACGTTACATAGTGCTACTTTGAGAATAGGACTTTGTAACTAAAGGCAAATGCTACCGGTTCTCATAGGTATAACGTTTGCGTGGTGGGCTGGGTTACAGGTATAATGCATGCGTGGTGGCTGGGCGGGGCTACCTGCTGTCATAGGTGTCCGAGTTGAGGTCAAACTTGTACGTCGGCTGGAAGTCCAGAGAGCCTTCTGAAAACTGCTGGATGATTGGTTCTTTCTGCTTCATCATGGTCAGCTGACAACAACAACAATAACAGCATAAATGCATACACAACAGCAATATAAATGCATATTGTACATAACAACAACAATAACACACACAAAGATTAATAAATAAATAAATGATGGTTCCTTCCGTTTCATCATGGTCAGTTGACAACAACAGCATGGAAAGTATAGTTCAGGTATTCGGAACTCCACAAAAATGATGTGAAAGTGTGTCATGTTTGATACAACTGATAATTGGTTGTGTCTGTGTGACAGGGTAAAAAGGTTTTCTTCGGTGCATTTTTGGATTTAGTGAGATTCAGAATGTTTGGAGAAGAGACGTTGGGTCCATATTTTTACCACCATATTTGAAGTTGAACCCCTAGCATCCCTATCTATAAATGCATCAATCTTTAAAAGAACTCCATATATGGGCATAAAAGGGACACAAACATGATAACTGGGTAGGGCATGCATTTCCAACTTGCATCGATCCAAGTAGGCCAGTGCCCAATAATAAAAACTAGATAAAGTGCACAGGGCCACAGGCACAGGGCAGGCGAAAGATTTCACGTAAATTGCACGCTGCGTTCATGATTTGAGGCTTTCTGTTCAAAACGGGCCAATCCTGCAAACTTTGATAGCCAATGTTGCCAATTAGGATGGAATATGAAATATCTGACAGATCCGGCTTGAACACATGACTATAGAGATAGTGTGTAACGATTTGCTGGGTTTTTGGATAGAATCTGGAGGAGTAATATCCAAAAATGTGTTTTTCAAAAGTCTGCCTCCTGGTGGCTCTATAACAGGGCGTTCTGGAAAGTTGGGGCAGAGGTTAATCGTTGATTAGCTGGTAACAGACGGACAGACGCACACACGGACGGACTTACACACGGACGGAGTGCAAAACACTCCGTCAAAACATACTCTCTCACCATGCCTTCGGCCTGGTGGAGACAACAAGACATACTAACTCACCATGCCTTCAGCCTGGTGGAGACAACCAAACATACTAACTCCCCATGCCTTCGGCCTGGTGGAGACAAAAATCATAATCTAACCTGGTCTTTGCTCCATAGCAGGTTGTAGGTTTGGTTGGTGAGACAGGAGCGAACAAAGTGCATCCCATGATCCTGGATACGGAAGTTTAGATCACCAAACCAGAACACTAGCCTGGTGCAGGAGAGAGAGGAGAGGAGAGGAGAGGAGAGGAGAGGAGAGAGAGAGAGAGAGAGAGAGAGAGAGAGAGAGAGAGAGAGAGGAGGATGAAGTTGGGATGACAGAAAAGGGTTGTAAAAAGGAAGTGATGACAGTTAACATTAACAGTCATAAACACTGCCTTGTACCTCAACGACAAAACCACTGGTCCGCACGTGCATGTGTGTATGTGTAGTCTGTGTACTAACCTGTGATCCAGTATACTAGGAGCTTTAACACTCTCGTAGGTGTGTGGTTGTGTGGTTGTGTGTGTGTGTGTGTGTGTGTGTGTGTGTGTGTGTGTGCACTCTAACCTGTGGTCCAGTACAGTGGGAGCTTTAACGCTCTCGTAGGTGTGCGTGTCCAGGATGTGTTCAAACTCGTCGACGCGCTCCGAGGCGTAGTGCATGTGAGCCGCCAGGTGGCAGTTCAGGAAACACATCATGTGACCATATAAGGACAGCCGGACGGACACGGCCCCTTTATTACCCTGAGGAAGGAGAGTGAGCCAATAAGAACTCATCCATTCACTTAACCCTCTTATGGCCACCCTAATTAACAGTGGATTGTGCCTTCTACCTAACCTGACGCTGCCAGATGGGGGCGGTATTGGGTAACCAACACAGCACTCATCTGGGATCTCTCAGGGAGTTGAGCTGACACAAATCCGTTCCGTACCGAACCAATCAGCGTGAGCTAAGGGCGGGATATGTGCGAAACCGGATGTGAAGCTATATAGACAAGTCAATATGATTGGTTGTGTTTGCACGCCCACACGGTGATAGACAGACGGTCCTATCCAATCATCTACCAAGTATCTTGAAAAAAAGGAACAGCCCCGTCATCAATTTGCTTCCGCGATCCCAGATCCCAATAAGCTGTGAAACAAATTTGTGTAGCAAGCTTCTTGGATCTGGCAGCGTCAGGTTACCTTCTACCTGCACTATTCATATGTTTAATTCGTCATTTTAATGCCAATAGAAAAGTCTGTGACATACACACTATATCTCATTCCAACACGGTAATCCTACAGTATTATACCCAGTCCTGATGGTGGCGGTAACTACTTTGACCAAATAGAGCGAATCTGGTGATGGCGATCTGGTAGAGCCATATGGAATCCGTGTTAACGGAATCGCGGACGGAATCGTGGAAATGACCAATAAAAACAGAATTGGAATAAAACGCGGAATATTGCGGAATTGGCCCTAATCTGGGCTGAAATTCAGTTTACGGGAGAAAATGGAACATGATTCAGTGGTCAGGTTTGTTCAGAAATCAAGTGAAGACGGCCGATTATTATATTTTGTCATAAATGCGCAAAAAAGTACAACAACCACTCTACTCTCATTGAAAATCCGGTAGAGTACGGTTGTAAGGAGATGTATAGATTAGCTGCGTGTCTCTGTAACACCGAGGAGGAGTAGACAGAGCACAGCGCTCTCTCTGCCTGCTCCTCGGCTCCCTCCCAGTTCCACACACACGGAGTAAAGACTGCATGTAAAGGGAGAGAGGAGTAGAGGACCAGGTCTAGGAGTAATACTAACCTTGTAACCATAAGCATTGCTGTTTTCATCTTGCATTAACAAAAATAAACTCCACACTGAGAGGGACAGAAGGTGTAAGTGGTAGAACTACAAGGCTACATTAGCCAACGCTAGCTCCTATGCTAACGCTGCAAACTTAACTGTGTGTGTGTGTGTGTGTGGGTGCGTGCATGCATGCGAGTCAACTGAATGTTTTCTAAAAGGACAACTTTTCCCCCCCATCCTGACCAGCCTATTATTATTATTGCATTTTGGCTGTGTGCAATAACTAACTGCAAGCCAATGAAGAATGAACCAATCAGTAGCATTGTCAGTATTTGTCTTAAAGGTATATTCAGTGATTTCACTCAAAAAACCTTAGGTTTCGTTTGTGGCTGGGACCTAAGCCTTTCATCCAATCAGGATACAGAGCCAAAAACGAAACCTAAGGTTTTTTGACCCCCAGGGGTTAACTGGGGACAGGGAGGAACTCCTTATATGGTCAGCACACTCTATAGTAGAGAAGATTATCACAACAAAACAAAAAAATAAGTGATATTTGAATTAAGTGAAATCACTGAATATACCTTTAATTTCTAATTCATATTTATTTAGTTGACAATAATTTAACTGTAGGCCAGTGTTTTGAGACATACAGGCTATTATCTTGTATTGCTATAAAATTATGTGGCAAATTTCAGTGGTGGAGTAAAAACAACAAGGTCACATGGCTTTGGGGAGTTTGGGCAGCAGATCTACAAGCTCTCAAAATGTCATGCTGCAATGTGCTGTGGGCTTGTAGATCACCAATTTGGATAAATAAACTGATTATTTTTCACTGATTAAAAAAAATATGTTTTAAGCCTGTGCCTGCACCTCATACAGCACAGCATGTTCCATATTCTGCTACAGTACATGTTTGCACTTTAATTAAATTAAAGCTGCATTTGATAGGGGGTTGTTACTGAAAAGGATGTTGGTGCTTCTTGCACTAACTTTTTATGAGCAATAAATGTTCTCCAATGCATTTAAAGGAATTATTGTGTTAGAATTGATGTTACTGTAAAAAAGTTTTACTTAAAGGGACACTTCACCCTTTTTGCAAAAAAATATATGTTAATGACGTTTAGAAGCTTTAGATCACTTTCCTGGGGGTATTTATGTGTGTAATATGTGGTTTTAGTTATTTTAGATTGTAGCAGTGAGCCTGTTGTCTCTGATGTCATGGACACTGGTCTCACTACCTTCCTGGACTACAATTCCCATAATTCTTTGGTGCACTGCTCCTCCTTGTGGATAGGGGGAGAGCTGTCTTACTGAGACAACATGTAGTCCAGGAAGGAAGTGAGCCCAGTGTCCATGACATCAGAGACAACAGGCTCACTGCTACAATCTAAAATATCTAAAACCACATATTACACACATAAAGATCTCCAGGAAAGTGTTATAAAGCTTCTAAACGTCATTAACATATATTTTTTTGCAAAAAGGGTGAAGTGTCCCTTTAAATTAATATTGGTTATATCGGGCTTTTTGATTCTCCACTAATCGGTAATCGGAAATCGGAAATATCGGCCAAAAACCATATCGGTCGATCACTAATTTATTTTTTCCCGGTAAAGACATTGCATAAAAAGCAAAAAAACGAATTCAGAAATATTAAAACGGAAAAAACGGAATTTGGGGGGGGAAAAAACGGAATTGGGAAAAAAATAAAATGGATTTCATATGGCTCTACGATCTGGTGATCACAACATCCGCTCGTTTTCTCCACTGTGTTACACAGTCAGATGTCCGGGATGCATTCGCTAGAGAAGTCAGTTATGCCACGAAAGAAGAGGTCGGAAAAAAGGCTACAACGGAGGATTTCAATGAAGCCAGGAGCAATTTCTTCACTAGACGAGGTGTGTGTGTGTGTGTGTGTGTGTGTGCAACTCACCCAGTAACCACACAGACCAGTGCGCGTGTACTTGGCCTGAATGTCTCTGATGAACGGAACGTGTTCCAGTTTGCAGAAGAACAGCAGCAACAGACCCTGCATCCTGATGGAGGACACCTGCACGCACGCACGCACGCACACACACACACACACACACACACACACACACACACACACACACGATGTCATGGCGGCACGACAACGCTACATGGTTTGTGAGTGCTAGCGTGGCATGCATGGATATCACTGCGTAGATAATAGTCTGGAATGCCTCTGGTTATAAACCCGCTCCATATTTGCATACTGAGCCCTGATTGGTGAGAAATAGAGAAATCACAACAGAACGTGGCCAGAGTAATCTGAATCTTGAATCAAAGCGGTCAAGGATGGTTGATGTACGTGTGTGTGTGTGTGTGTGTGTGTGTGTGTGCACGTGTGTGTGTGTGTGTGTACAATGCGTACGTACCTTGAAGTATTCCTGTGCTGCTAAGGTGGACATGAACAACAGACTCCAGGCGTCATCGAACGCCATGTCTGACATGAACCTTATAGGACCTGAATACACCTCCTGTAGACTATATATAAACACACACACACACACACACACACACACACACATCTGATATTGTTAAAGTTGGTTTGACATAGCCACATAAAGGACACTACCGCTGGGCATGTGCAAAGGGGCCCCATGATGTATTGACTTGATCATCCTGCGTCGTGCAAAAAAGTAGCAGATCTACAAGCTTGAAATGTGGCACGAAGCAGCACATATTGAGCTCAACATGTAACCAATCTACCCAATGACATACATTTAACCAACCTACCCAATGACATACATGTAACCAACCTACCCAATGACATACATGTAACCAACCTACCATGTAACCAACCTACCCAATGACATACATGTAACCAACTGTGCCCCCTCTGCCTCACTGTAGACTAGCCGGCAGCCTCTGTGATGGCAGAGCCGAGCAGGCCGTCAGCCCAATAGAGGGTATGCGCATGCTTAAAGTGAATGGCACATCGAGTGGCAAAGTGAGTTTTACATTGTTTAACATTGTTTAATGCAATCAGATATGACTTTTCTGTGTGGATGTATGGGCTGTCAAGGCCAGAAAAGGCGTTCCTGCATAACTTCCTGGTTTGATGCAAGAAAGCTCCCACACCTGATTATTTACCATACTTTAATTAAACTAGTCCTTACCCGTTCTGAATATATGCAAACAGCAAATCATGTTCAGTGTGTGATGTAATAGATCACATTACTGATAGGGGGGGGAATTGTTTACAGATGGTCTTGGGAAGTTGGGTTGGGCACTAAAGTATAGGCTAATTAAATGCTGTAGTACAATCATAAGTACACCATTGATGTGTGATGTAAATATGGTGGTGATATTCTGCCTATAAATGGAAGTTATTGAATATTTTCAAGGTCGGTGTTGCACTTTGTAGACGGTCCCTAACCGCTCACCGTCTGCTGCCCGTGGAGATATAAGCTATTAAACGGTGAACGCGGAGGTTGGCTTTTTGGGCTTCAAAGCAAGTTGTAGTTTGTTCTTTATATAATCAGGATAAGAATTAGATGTTTTGTGTGATTTAGGAACGTGTCGTTGTCATTGCATCTGTCTGTATGTATTTTGTCATTGTGTTGTTCCGACGGCACGGGATCTGTCTTCTCCAAACGTCTCCATTTGGCCACCCCGAGACCCCGACAGATAAGCATTCCGTTGTGATCGTGCTGTTCAGTGTGTCACGCAGCCACGCTGGGTGCGCGCAGGGCTGTAAGCTGTCGTTGTCAGTGTCCAGGCTTTGAGCGTGCATGTAGCCCATGTGTAATGCACGGCGAAGGAGGTGGTTGAGGAGGGGGCGGACAGTGTAAATGGTGCATTTATATATAGCGGCGGAGCGGCTGCAGTCCTGGCTGTGTGTCGCTGATCATAAGCCCAGAAACAGTGTCCTCGGAGCGGCTGCAGTCCTGGCTGTGTGTCACTGATCATAAGCCCAGAAACAGTGTCCTCGGAGCGGCTGCAGTCCTGGCTGTGTGTCGCTGGTCATTCACATCCAACACGGACACAGAACAGATGCTCCGACGGGGCTGGGTTTCGCTTCCTACGTCACACTACAAACGGTGACCTATCGAATTATGCGTCCCACACCCCCTCCACAGGCACACAATTCTTCAAGTTACAATTCTCCATGATCGTGTGGTGATGTAAAAACAATATCTGTACAGTAAATATGACAGTTGCGTCGGTAAAAAAGTAGCCTAGCTGGATTGTGGGAGCGTGCAGATTTATTTTGGCATGGAGAGATGTGTGCTAATAGTGTGGCTCGGTCGGAGATAGAGCACGGACAAATAAACTGGTTTTTATTCACTAATAAATTCATTATTAATCTTATTGGAAAAATGGCTTCGTTAAGACCTCCATATTATTATGGTCAATGCCTGTGTGAAAAGTGGGAGCGATTGGTGCAGGCAATGAGGAGATAAGTGTTTGTTTCTGACAGACAGACAGACAGACAGACAGACAGACATTCAGACATTCGCTCTATTATTATTAGGATAAATATACTACTCTTGTGTGGACTTTTTGCCATGCATCTCCTAGTGCATGACACCAACCTACCCAATGACATACATGTATGTAACCAACCTACCCAATGACATAAATGTCAGGCTTCTTAGGGGAGTTCAGATGGAGGAGAGAGCTGATGTCATCTGGAGGATCAGCTGACGCTACGTTCCATGTGACCATGTGTAATCTGTAGACAAGGACAATATGTTACATTAAAACATGTGACCGTGTGTAGCCTGTAGAGTAGACAATGAGAATGAATGTAACATGAAAACGTGTAACCATGAACCTGTGTAGACCTGGGGTCTTCAACAGGGGAATAAAGACTGAACAGGAGCGTTAGCCCCGGCCCCCCGCTATTCATTTCAATAGAAGGTGCTCAGTGGCGTTTTGAAGCACCCGGATGACTGCCGGAAGTACAATTATAACTCAATGGCTCGAGTGAGCGGAGGTTTAGCCTAGCCTAGCCCAGGACCTCAAATTTGAGGTCCTGGGATGACGCACGTTACGCACATGACGTCATGAACGTCCGTCCACCTCCATGAAAGTGCTGCAGTTCCACTTTTCGCCAGTAGGTAGTGGCAGCTTCAACGTTGGATAGCCTTACTGGGGGCTTGGCCCAAACAGTAGTGCCAATAAGTGGCAAGATGCAACTTAGAGCAGGCGTATCTTCCTGTTTTTTAAAACTGGTGGATGGAAATGACACTCGCGGAAATGGTTGGAAATTAAGCTTCAACTTGCAGCGTCGGCAAATCGTTTCTGTTTTTTTTGCCGACGCTGCAAGTTGCAGCCACGCATGAGCGTCATTTCCATTCACCAGCTGTTTCAAAACCAGGAAGAGATGCCTGCTCAAAGCTGCATCTTGACGCTTCTTGGCGCTACTGTGGATAGGATATGGAGCATGACAAAGAGCAAAACCTATTTATTTTAAATATGGATTTAAACATGTTTTACATGGTAACGCCGATCATTGCTGATAAAGCACTGTTTCTGTGGGACTGCGTTATTATGAGTATCATTGAAATCTCTCAACACTTTAAAGACCATATATTTGTTTGAGACCATAGACTGGTACCAACAGCTGAATGGGAGAATGCATTGACTCAGGGGACCCTCGATACCGTTGTCGGTCATCCCAAATACAAAAAGGTATATTGGGTTCTAAAAGGACCCAGGGTAGACCCAAGAAGAGGGGAGGGGAGAAGAGAAGGAAAAATAATCACACACACACTCTCTCTCTCTACTAATCACACTTTTTGGCCCTCCGAAGTAGATTTTGGCGACGTATTTCTATTGAATTTTTTGCTTTTCAGAAGTTAGCGATTGAAGTTGCGAGTGTAAAACTTCTGGCGTCGGAAGGAGTATATCGACCGGCTTTAAGTAAGTAAGCCTTGCCGAGCCATGAGGGCCATAGGGCAGGAGTCTATCTCCTGTTTCTGTATCGTGAGGCAGCTTGACACCCCCCGGACATGACGCTAGTATGTAGCAGGGACCCCCAATCCAACCCTTGATGCTGAGTGTCAAGTAGAGATGCACTGGGTCCCATTTTCATAGTCTTTGGTATGACCCCTCCCAGTCTCAGGGCGGACACTCTAACCACAAGACCATTGAGCTCGTATGGACCGGCTTTAAGTCGGCTAAAATTATATGATATTTAGTCAACTAATACTAGACAAAAACAAACATTTCAGATGACTAAAAACTAAACAGAATTTTAATTAAAATACTGACTGAAACAGCATCAACATTTAGCTGTAAAATAAATCCAAAATGAACACTGGTCTCCACCTGAAGGCGTCCCTCTTAGGCTTGAAAGCCTTCTTGCCACAGAGCAGGAAAGCGTTGTCCAGGGTCTTGGACACCTTGTGGTGCAGCTTGTCTCGGGGGTCCAGGTCATCCACGCAGGTCATCAGCTGGTTCAGGCGATGGCACAGCGCCAGCCGGCTGCCCGTTGAGCTGGCGTCGCTCAGCAGGCTTTCCATGCTCTGGGAGCGAAAGCGATCCAGCGCCCCGTACGGGCGACGCGTCTCTTCCATCATGCTGGGAATTCAAGACGACGTGGTCGGCTAGCCTGTAGATGTCCGGGACTGTCACAGTTATTACATAATCGCCTAATCGCAACCTTTACCGATAATCGCAATTATCATTAACATTTTCATGTTAACTCCTTGGAGTTTCCCTAGAACGATTTGGAGCGTTTTTTACTAATATTTCAAGAGCCACATAATATTTTGTTCTATGATGATGAAAACACTAAATATCTCAAAAAGTAAGGAAACAGTCGCTATGCTAATTCTTTAGTCATTAGCAGTTGAATATAGCTTGTTTTAACCAAAAACACTTAATTGGAACAGAAAGCAGATTTTTTTAAATCTTTATAAATCCTATAATATTAGACTAAATCTTCTTCCGGGCGTACCCTTCTTTGGAAGTCCTAGGATCACTCTCAGGTTGCGGAAGAGCACCCTCTATCATAAACACTGAAAACCCCAAATGACCTGACCAAGGTCATACGTCATTGGTTGGTCTGCGCCCTGGAAATGAAGAATATACGCAACAATGGCAGGCCCATTGCACTGCCCATAACTCCGACATCTCATTACTCCGACTACGTGACTTTGTGTGTGGTTAGGGTTAGGGTTAATAATGTGCGAGTCGGAATAATTAGCCCTAATGACACCCAATTGCAGTGAATGGGTTAAAGAAAATCATACATTTTCATAACATCTTCACGTAAAATGTCATAACAAATGTCATAAAGCTACATTGGTACCTACCAAAGCTACACGCCTCTTAAACTCTATTACAAAATACATGTTTTCAGCTACTACATTTATTTTGGACATAATTATTCACGGTTAATAATCCCATCCCTATTGTGTAACTCACTTCAAGAAGAAAGACGCGCTCAACTCTTCTCAAAGGTTCTTGAGGTTTGAACTGGGGTGCAGATTCTTGACAGTAATACTCAATGAAAGGAACATCCACAGCTCTCTCTTGAGAGGTTTTAAGGAGACTTTATTCAATAAACATCCACAGCAGCAGCAGCAGCAGTCTACGAAAACACAGACGTGTTGTTTCGGGAAGCAGCTCTTTCTCCTCAGTGTGACTCCTGAAGAAGCCGTCTGCTCTGTCTTACAGTGAACTGAAGATGGTTCGCCTCCTCAGTGGCAAATATGACCTAGTCTTCCACTAGCAGGTCCAGAATATCATCAGCAGCATCAGTTTAATTTCTTAGTCCAATTACATACAGTATATCCAGAAGTAGAGTCGGAGTAGATGAAGGACAAAAGAAAACAGGCATTTCGGGTTTTTTTGCTGGCTTCAAATTCCATAGGATCCAAGCAGTGAGTGACATCAGAAGGAAAAGTGGCTTTTTGGGTGGGCCCCTGAGAGGAATGTTTTAATCCGTCGCCAAGTCTACTTTGTTTGCTAAAAATAAATAAATGAAGCAATAGAAACCGACTAACGCAGCTGAGCAGTTGCTCAACGCTACGTCGATTACAGACATTTAAGGGGAAAACTTGTATGTTCTGAAATATGGAGATACAAGGTTTCTGCCTGAAAACAATGATGTGTAAGAAGAAAAGGCTGCCGGTACGGCCTGGTTTCCTAAGGATATTAGCGTGTGTGTTGGGTAAACTAATCCAGCTTCCACATTGCTATAGCACTGATTTGCAAAGCAGCGTAGTGTATGTTCTTATATCCCCCCCCCCACACCCACACACACACACACACACACACACACACACACACACACACACACCTATAGTCATGTGAGACAAAAGCTCCTCACACTACAGCAATGCTTATTTCATAATATAGACCCACATTATGGAACTGCATCAGACATAACAAGTGGAGTCTTAAGCAGTGTCCATTTTGACAGAAATGGTCATATTTTATTATTATAAGATTTGAGTCAACTAAATGTACAGTTGATTTGGTCAACTAAAGTGTATTTTTGGTAGGCTTGATGATGATGATGGCTTCACGAGGCCCGATAGCCGATCTAGCGGACCAGAATATGCACATCGACAGGCTGGGTGCTGGGCTAAAGAGACTTCATTTTATCACAGTTTTGGCACATGACAACCACTTGCAGCCAAGCCATTAAACGACTTGTCTTAGTTCTACTGGATCTCTTCTCCATTAGTCCTAGGTTTTATTTGTTGACGAAATTGTCTGTATATTTAGCCTAAGCTACGGTGCGTTCTGAAAAGAAGCGTCGGAGACAGAAGGACATTGGTTCAAATCCAACCTGAAGCTGGTGTCTCCATCATGGCCGTGTGTCTGTTTCTCGTCCTCCTCCATGTTCTTCACCACCTGGAACACAAGTTACAATGATTACATAATAGTCTAATCGCAATTAGTTAAGATAATAGTTTCCATGTTGAAAGATTGTCATACATAAAAAGCAGAAATACGTGATCTACAAGCTTACAACGTGTCCTATTTGTTTTGTCTAAAAATGTATAAATGGTTTTGTATATGTCAGTCATTCCACATGTGTTTTTTATTCATTATGTTCCAATGTTAAATGCAAAAAAATATCATCGCAATTATTGGTTGTTAACCCTAACCCTTAAATGTGTAATCTACACGGCCTACACGGGGGCAAATAACACAACATATACTAATAACCCACTTATAATCAAATAATAATATAATTTCTATTTCATCAACAAATTGACACAAAAATAATATTTTGGGGCTTTAATCACTTGACCCCATGTTATACTTTATTGTACAAAAATTGTGAAAATTGTGAGAATACTAATTGTTCATTATAGAACATTGGGTAAACAATCTGTCATCTAAATAACATTCTATACATTTTAATGGAGATAATAATAATAATAAAAATAATAACAATAACTAGAAAAAGTGCCCCTCTGGGCACAGGTCTCCACCAGGGCAGGTCAGGTTGTGGCCTCCTGGTGGCGCTAATATAAGCCAATGTGAAAAGGGTGGGATATATCCTTCAGCCTAGTAGGAACGTCTGTGAAAGATTTCACATAAATTGCACGCTGCGTTCATGATTTAAGGCTTTTTGTTCAAAACTGGCCAATCCTGTAAACTTTGAAAGCCAATGTTAGGCAATCAAGATAGAATATGAAATATGGGACAGATCTGTGTTGAGCACATGACTATAGAGATACTGTGTAACGATTTGCAGGATTTTTGGACAAAATATGGAGGAGTATAATATCAAGAAATGTGTTTTACAAACGTCGCCCTCCTGGTGGCGCTATAACAGGCCAATGTGAAGGGTGGGATATATTCCTCAGCCTAGAAAGAACGTCTGAAAGATTTTACGTAAATTGCACACTGCATTCATGATTTAAGGCTTTTTGTTCAAAACGGGCCAACCCTGTAAACTTTAAAAGCCAATGTTAGCCAATCAGGATGGAATATGAAATATCGGACAGATCTGTGTTGAGCACATGACTATAGAGATACTGTGTAACGATTTGCAGGATTTGTGGACAAAATATGGAGGAGTAATATAAAAAGAATGTTTTACAAAAGTCGGCCAGCCCTCTAGAAGTGTCTATTTGTACGTCTCTAAATGTTTTAATGAATTGAACAAGGTGGACCCTCTTGTAAACAAGTGTAATGCATTATTGGGGGGGGCAGAGGTTCATCGATGGCATCTAGGGAGTGTGTGCAAAGGTTGGCATCGGTTAACGGTGCCGGAGATTAGCTGGTAACAGACGGACGGACGGACACAATGACACAATCTCTCTCTCTCTCTCAAATTCTCATTATCTGTCTGTCTCTCTCTCTCACACACACACACACACACACACACACACACACACACACACACACACCCTCACTCACACACACACACACACACACACACACACACACACACACACACACACACACACACACACACAGTGTGTACACACGGAGTGCAAAACATACATGCCTTCCGCCTGGTGGAGACAATAATAATAATGTTTGCTGTGAATGTAGCCCTGAAACATGACTGCATGAACCATGGCTACTGTGAATGTAAACATTGCAGATTGATAGCTACAGACAGCGGCATACTTACTGTAAACTTGCGCTGTTGTTAATTAATCTATAGTTCTATCTAAAAGCTAACGTTAGCCAGCATCTTCATTTTTATGTGCTTATTTATGTTAGTTTTGTTGTTTCTTTTTCTAATGCGTTAAAAGAAGAACAAACGCAGTTTAATGTTGTTTTCCTGTCTCTCTCAGGTTCCAGTCCAGTGTTGCCAGATCTCACGAGAGAAGCAAGCAAACAGCAGGAAACTGTTAAAAGTGCAGTTTTTTTGTGGGTGCAATTGACCTCAGAAAACCTAAAAATAAACTTAAAAAAAATATTTTTTATGTCACAATCCCTTTAATACCGCAATGAAGAAATGCTAATACGAAGTAAGAGTCCAGAATTTTTAATTTACTTGAGTAAACTAAAAAGAAGAAGAAGGGGGGGGAAAGCAATGGCATCCAAATGTACCAAAAGTAAAATGCAATATAGGCCTACAGAAATCTTCCATCTCGGGGCGATCCCTGGCAGTGACCTTTTTCTTTTCGCAGATAAGTAAGACTGGGACCGAGGCTAGGCAGTGACTGGTATTTTGTCCGCAACTCCGCATACAGAATACATTATTATAATTTGGGGGTCTTTGACATGAAAATGTTTGAGAACTATGGATTTAAAACGACCCCCCCCAAAAAATTTACCAAGCCACTTTAAACATGGTCAAAGTCGCTTATAATACACAGACATGGCAACACTGATTACCAAACGTCCACTTCTTGTACAGTGATGTCACGTGACCCAATGTCGTGTATTTGTTGGTTAATCAGATCATGATGCAAAGATCATGAAGCGCAGAACAGGAAGACCAGATTATATTGGGACACACGTTTGGGTGTAACCAATATGTACAGAGACAGTATTGTAAATTGTATGCACAAGCCAACATGTTATCTCGGAAGTTTGATATGTGTACTGAATACTGATGATAATGATATCAAGATAGCCCTTTTTAAAGCTTACTGTACACCACTGTATACTGCCCACTTGTGGTGCAGGCGAGCTACAGTAAGGGTAAATATAATAAATTGAGGGTGGCACCGTGGCATGATGCTCTCAGAATCCAGCTGAGGCTCCGGAGGCGGACAAGTGCCAGTCATCTGTTTGTAAACAGTGGTGTTCCTACTGTTCTTAGGAATCTAATGTACAGTTTTATGATGAGGTTGAATGACTCAAAAAACGAAATCATACTGACTTTGGCCATGCCCAAGAAGAGCAGCATCAGGTACTCCTGCTTCTGGAAACACTGGAGTGTCTGTATGTTTTTTAGATCTTTGTGTTTTTGTTGCTGTCTTTTGTTTTATTTCTTATTTTTCTGTTGTATTGTCCCCTGTATTGTTGATTGTTATGGACCATGTAGTCTGAAATAAAGATTGATTGATAACCAATTAAGCAGCTCTAATGATGGCTCTAATGCTCTATGGGTGGACGCGGTTACGGCGGACTTTGTTTCTTTCTGTAACCTGCAAGTGCCAGATAAGACCACCCGGTGTCGCCCGTTCATAGAGTCTATGAACAACCGATTACAAAGTGTTTGCAATTCTATGGATGGACTGAGT
Organism: Protomyctophum parallelum; assembly: GCF_964188405.1. Classification (NCBI taxonomy): domain Eukaryota; kingdom Metazoa; phylum Chordata; class Actinopteri; order Myctophiformes; family Myctophidae; genus Protomyctophum; species Protomyctophum parallelum. Next base: position 19,528,769 of record NC_139714.1, read on the forward strand.
GCACCTGAGTGGAAGATAGCCTCTTTTATTTGAGTAGGAGACAAAATGTTAGGCTAGTGCAACGCCAAAGTGTTTTTAAAGAATATTCATCATGATAAATAGAAATTAGAAATTGACCAATTAAAGTAGATCTATAAACAAACCACGTGTAGCAATGAAACATGGTTAACAATAACTAATGATAGTAGCTTGAACATTAATTAATGAATTTATGATATATTAAATAAGCATTAATTAAGGGTTACTTAAGCATTAATTAATAATTTGGGTACAATATATTGATTGATTGATTGATTGAAATATTTACAGTTTGTAGAATTTACAGTACATTTTAAGCACAAACTCAATACAAAGACTGTCAACTGTGAGTGGACGACCCAATTAAGCATTACACTTGTTTACAACAGGGTCCACATTGTTCAATTCATCAAAACATTTAAAGACATACAAACATTTAGAGACATACAAATAGACATTTCTATGTAGCTAAAGAACAGAACAGGAATTCATCATATGGGAATCAAAAAAGGGAAAAGATACAATATACAGTGAGGGAAAATGGGGGGGGGGGGGGGGATTCAGATTTTACAGAGGCCAGTTTCGAATTGCAGCCATCCGTAGGTGCCCTTTGAGAGCGGTTTTGAAGGAGTCAAGGGATTCACATGTCTTAATGACTGTTGGTAGGGCGTTCCACATTTTGGTAGCATAGGAGCGAAAATAATTTAGTCCCTTGTTTGTGCCGAATCTGGGTTGTACATGGTTTGTTGCACTCCCTCTGGTGTTGTGGGTGTGGACTTCGTTTACATTAAGGAAGTATTTAGACAGGTACATGGGTATCTTGGTGGTGTATCGAATCTTGTGGACCAGACCCATTGCAAGATGATATCAGCAAGTGTTACCGACTGAACTAAGACAGTGTGCAAGAGACAAGGGTAAAGTGAGGCTGTGAGAACTGATTTGTGGAAGAAGAATCAGAGCAATAAAGTTGCCAAAAAAGCAAACCGTTTGTCTGGAGTCTAGATTTGTTCAAGGGGCTAACGTGTATTTGTTTACACCTACACAGCTGCAGCCTTCATAGCAAAGGGCTATTTCAAATTCAAACTATACTTGTACAAAGTTAAAAGTGTAGAAAACTATATTAGTGTTTTGTGGCAGTACGATTCCATATTTAGTCATTTTCAATTGATTAGCTGACTAGGACAATGGTTCTCAAAGTGGGGTCGGGGGACATCACGATGCGTTGTAGATCTGCCATTTTTAGTCTTGATAACCACTTAAGGCTTTTGGTACATATGGGAGTCTGCTGTTAAATGCATAATAATTTGGGGGTCCTTGACATATGGTTTGAGAATCACTGAGCTAGGACACCTATAGAGAAATGATGAGCCTATTGTTTATTTTCTACCTCTAAATAATCCTTCTGTAAGCTAAATTCCCATGGAATACATTGTCTCAATACAGCATATCCAAATATGTTTAAAATAGAAGTGTCTATTATTACTGTATTGAAAAGCATACCTCAATAATTCAAATTACCCTGGTGTTGTAAATAATAGCCATAATACCTTGATACCGCCCAAGCCTAAAACAGATTTCACAGACACAAAATAAACTTTTTCTGGCAAGACTTCCGACTTTTTAATTCCACATGTAGTCTACAGAGTAAAAAATATATATACATACTTCTAACATCATAGGCTTGCAAATCGTCACTATTGATTGGGTGTAAACCTTGTACGTCCAATGTTCCTTTTCAGGAAAGGAAAATAACCTGCGTTTCAATGGATCCAATTGTAGTAATTCATGACTTTAAAAGAAATCTTGCTGCACAGAGTAATTTTCTGATAACATTTTTCATAATCTGTGCAATTGATTGAACATCACTGCTTTTACAATTCAATCTTTTACAATGTTAAACTTACGTTTGAGGGTTTTCTTTTTCTCTATCCTTGAATGCGTGCACTTATTGTCATTGTGGATTTCGGCTGGAATTGCATTTTCACAGAACTTCTCTCTATGACCATGTCCAATTAAAACAGATCACAACACTCCTTGGAAGGCACTTAAGCAATAATGTCAAAATTTGAATGACCTGAAAAAGGTCATTAAAATGTTGACATATTATTGCTTATAGCAGCTCAAAGTAAATTTAACATCTAAAGAAATTGACTACAAAAAACAAACAAAAAACAATTGCATAATTTCAGTACACGCTCAATAGGAACCAATTGATCAATGTGAAAGTACATACAATAGTACATAACATAGTAGACCTCAGTCAATGTGCAAACCCATGTTGAAGGCAAGACATTTAGAGTATATGCTTTCAGAATATTTAAAATAGAAGTAAATGTTAAATGTTGGAAACAGACGAGGTCCGTACTGACAGTGGCCACGCTAATAAACATACATAACATGTTTTTAGTTACTTTTAACTAATGTGCTAATGTGACCATTAGTCCATCATTCTGATTAGCAAACATCCATTACTTGTGTGGAACATTTATTAGTTAGTGTCACACATGGTAGCGTAAGGGCTGATTCATACTCCTATTTTAGAGCCGAATAAAAGTCAGTTTGGCTCTGTAGAGCCTACAATTTGACGTCATTTGAGGTTCCGGGGGGGTTACTGTCTTATCATCTCATTTAATCCATCCTTCACTATTGCCTCATTTTCAAGTGACTGACAGCTGTAATCTGACAGCTTCCACCATGTTTTGTATAGACCACTGTAGCCTGTACCTATTCTAGAAATGGAAACAAGCACTCTCTCCTAGGGGGGTAGCCCATGGAGTGCAGGACCCACACCTGTTAGTTGTCATGTTTAGCTAGACCACTGTATTTGTGTAAGCTACATCATTTAGACTCGGACCAGCTGATGCTAGTAGGACCACATATACCGTTGCCATCTCCTCCCACAACCCGGTGCTATCCTTTTCCCGACCAAGAAGGGACGTGTTAGCAGGACCACCTGTTACTGACTGTCTATATGTTAGTATTATGAGTGTGTCTGGGAGAGGATAAAGGGGAAAGATTGTCATGGATTAGGAGGAGGGATGATGGAAGGAGGCTGTTGCTCTGCTGTAAATTGACCGAAAACATGAAAATAAAGAACGATGTCTGAACTATTGAGATGAGTCCTGTGTCCTGATATCCTTCACTCTGCCTGAGATCTTGAGAACATTTTATGCTCCTACAACCCATAAATCCGACTACCCAATATTCCGACCACAGAGCCCTATACCAACCTTATCCCCAAACTCTTAAGCCACGGGTCAGTCTTAACCAGGCAGGCCACGTAGTCAGACTAACGGGATGTCGGACTAACCCCACCGAAAATAGCTGATTTACAAGCTTACACCGTGCCATGCTGCGAGCTTGTAGCTCTGCTATTTACGTTGTGCTACACTCACGCACAACTGAGTTTTGAGCTTTGAGTTTGTGTACATTTTTCAGGTGTTTCTTGAGGTTAGCAGACTGTGTGAATCTCTTGAGGCAGTGGCTGCATTGGTGTGGCTTCTCTCCCGTGTGTGTGTATGTGTGCCTTTTTAAATTGTTAGAATCAAGAAAGCCTCTCTCACAGTAAGAGCACCAGTATCTCTTCTCCCCGTTGTGCCACCTCAGGTGCACATTGAGGTCCATTCTCCTGGCGTATTTCTTCTCACAAAGGTTGCACTCGAATGGCTTCTCCCCCGTGTGCACTCTTAAGTGGGATGCCAGCTCTACTTTTGAGAAAAAGTCTTTATTGCAGAATTGACAGGCAAAGGGCTTCACTCTGACATGCACCATGTTGAAGTGTCTGTTGAGGGAAAAGCCGAAGGCAAAGCCCTTGCCACATTCCTTGCAGACATGGGCCTGGCCTTTGCGGTGCACATGTCCGTGCCGACGGAGGCTCCTGTTATCTGCAAAGGTTTTCCCGCAGAGCGAGCAGGCGAAAGGATGGTTGACCGTGTGCTGGCTGACGTGGGTCCCCAAGCCAGCTGCACTGCTGAAAACACGACCACACACCGCACACTGGTGCTTGAGCAGCCGCCTACCGATGACTGCTAATGGCTGTAGCGGTGACACGATTGGTGGTGCTCGCTGAGGAATGGATTCCACACCGGTGTTGTGAGGAATGGTGACGGTTCGAGGGGAGGAAATGTTAGATTTGGCTTTTGGGATCTGAGGCAGATTCTGTGGGGTAGAGGCCAATGAATTCAATGATTTAGTCAAAGGTCGCCTGATGTTACTGAAAGGTAGTTTTGGAGTTGTGGGGTTCTCATGAGTACTGAGTGCTTTGGCCAACTTGTTAGGATTGGTTGGTTGGAACTTGACAGCATTGATTTTCTTAGTCAACTTCTGACCACAGGCTTCTTTAGCTAGCTTGACATTAGCCAATCTACACCTTTTGGGGCTGACATCACGACTTAATCTGGGTCTTTTAGCATGAACCTGAGTGGGTTCATCAATACTATTTTTACAGCCATCTTTAGTGAATCCTAGCTTCTTATGGCTAGTAACAATTTGGCGACTGATAGGAATGGATTCACTAGAGGTTTTGTTAGCGCAAGGGCTAGAAGATGATTCGTGAGACGTCTTTCTAGTGGTCCTACCGTCTCTAACTAATCTAACTTTCTTAGTTCTGCTAGGAAATTTTATTGCGGATAAAATCGGTTTGACGTCTTCCTCTTCCGAATCCTGGACAACTGGACAACACCAAGCTGGTGTCAGAGGAATTGGTTCAATTTCTTCTTTACAAACTGGAATATTCAAAACAGGTGACCCTTCTGTTAATGCAGGCAATGATAGTCTAGTCAATCTAACCACTGCAGACCCTTTCTGTTGAAAAACAGGTATTTCACTTGGTGGCACTTTGGTTTCCACGAGGATGTTTGAAATGGTATTTTTCAAACTAGAACAGGTTTGTGTGGATGCACAGTGTGAGGAAACTGCCGATAACTGGTTTGCTGTTGCTGTCTCAGACAAAGGAATTTGAGCTTCGTCCGCTTCACAATGCTCTTGTTGAAGGGCAGTCAGTCCTCTGTTTGAAAATGGCTCATCTGTAGGGGGTTCTTCAATGGTAACATAACAGGGAAACAAAGGGAGATATGTACATGTTAAGACATGGTTTTAATCCAAACAACAATTTATCAGGATTTCAATATGAAACTGAAAGTACTACAATTGGTGTGCCGTTTAAATGTAGTCATTGTTTATAATTAGAACGGAAAATTACAGATATCTTGGTCTCTTGTTCCTTTTTTACCTAATGGCCCCTACACACTGTAGGAGTTTTAAAGTTGTCGGTGAGTCATCAGATCGTTATGTATTTCACATAAGTCTTTTTATGTCTTTTATCGTCTGTTTAATCGTCTGTCATTATATCGTTGTGGCTTTCACACTAAACGATTGGTCGCAGACTAGGCATCACATACTGCAAGAGTTCACCAAGATGCGATCGAGACCCAATATTAATTTGTTTTTATTTTTACATCTCACGCACGTGCAGGATGCCGTGATACGAGCGCGAGACCGACACAAGAGGACGCCTCTCTCTCTCTCTCTGTGCATTCCACACACATAGGAATAGCCAGGCTACACGGCGAAATGTTTGTGACAGCGTGTAGTGTAGCCTACAAGGGCTGCAGTGAGCCTTTCACACACAGCGAGCAAAACCTTGGCGATCAATGCCCGACCTTGTGTCAGATCGGGAGTTGTTGGCGAGCACCAAAAATGGTCCCGACAGCATAATCGGCAAATAGCGTGCGGTGTGTACGAGCCATTAGTTGTTTCTTCTTGACCAATGTTTTATTTAGACAGACGCTTGGGTCATTATTTACCTGGCACCCATCCTAGTTTATTTTAGGAACTACATTTGTTCTCTCTGCATTCTACCAGTCTTGTAGTTCGTTGACTACATTCTACCGGTCTTGTTGTTCGTTGACTAGAGCTCATGGATAGACCCCTGGGAACCCCGGTCAACGGTTATAGGGTTTAAGTGGCTAACCTCAATGTGACTAAGTTCCTGGTTAAATAAACATTATATAAAAAAGGTGGGACTGTTGGGTCTCTGCTCTACATGTAAAGTGTCTTGAGACAACGATTTGACACTTTAATCAAATTGAAAATAATTGTATGTTCTTCACCTTGTCCATCGATCGTAGGCTCATCACCCTCCATCTAGATAAACGGAAGAAAAAGGTTGTCACAATCTCATACAAAAACACATGCTCTGCAAGTGTTGCAGTTTGGAAGCACTCATTTTTATTAACGGGTCGCGCTGCTGCCTCCTGCATTATGTGCAAATTCGAAACAGGTGGAACGCAGAAGGTTCATTGACGTACGACGAGTGCTTCCAAACTCCAGCACTTTTATGATTTTTATGAAAAACAAGCTCGGCAGATTGAAAGAGGATAATTCAAGCTTGTACTACAGCTGCAATGTTGGTGAGTTTAACGTCGTTTAAGACAAGCAGATCACAAACCAAAAAAGATGAGTGTGGAGTCAATGGAGGGTATTGCAACTCTAGATTCATCCCATTCCAAAAATCTAGTTGCAAATAATTGCGGCTAGCCACCTGTCTACTGACATATTGATCACTCAGTGGTCAAGCTCTCTTACCAACAGATGACTTCCATCTCCATGTGTCCCAGGCTGCAGCAAGGCTCCCACAGGAATGAGGTCTGAAAGACAACAGCAGCAGGCCTGCCACAATTACTTCATAATAATCGCCTGATCCCAAATATTTCAGATAATCAGTTATTTAAATAGGCTGGCAATGTATGTCGTGGTCAAATTGGTTAGACTGATGTTGATGCAACCAATTTCCCTGGGGACCCCCTGGAAGCCCTCAACCCACTTTGAGAACCACTGTTTTACATAATGACTGTGGGGGTAGCTTTGAGTGGGTACAGAATGGAACCAAATGATAACATAACATTCATTGCTAGTGCTACCATCTCAGTTAGCAACAAGCTAACGCTACTAGCGAGCCATGTAATCAGTGCATATTATGCTTTAACCCTAAAATGGTCCATAGCTCTAGTCTAATGCTATGGACCAGAGCTAGGTATCGGGGTAACATTAGCCAAAAAGCAACAGATATAAAAAGCGTAGATTGGCTAATATTGGCAAAGGAAACTTTGTACTAAGCACAGTTGCAACTCATGTCCGTGTACTAGGTTAGGCACAGTAGATTTACTCAAGAACTGTATTTAAGTACCATTTTGAGGTATACTTTTACTCAAGTAAATGTTTACTTCCGGCCATTTAAGTAGTATTTCTACGTTGCCGTATTGATACTTTTACCCAAGTTAAAAACAAAGGTGAGTACTATCGTACTATGCCTATCCCCCCACTGCTTTTACTAGAAATTAAAACTGACCACACTGCACGCCGGCGTCCTGTCTGCTGCGCGGATCCTGGGCTGCAGTAGTGGTGGTGGTAGCGGTGGCGGCCGACCTGGTGCATCTGGTGCGCAGGGCGTCGTTCTCCCGTCTCATGGTGCAGATGCCCGCCCGCAGCTCCTCCACCATGGCCTCGTACAGCCGCGTGGTCTCCGCCACGGCGCTCCGCAGCATGCCGTCCATCACGGTGGCATAGCGCGCCTCAAAGTCCAGGTCCACGTCCTCTAGCGGCATCTTGAGTTTTTTTTAACTATGCGTTATGCATTCATATAACTGTTATCAGTGGCTTCTTCTTCCTCCGGCTTTCGCCGCCCGTCGGGTCTATCTAGTTCGTCTGGTTGCCTTTTTTTCAGGACCGGATGTTTTGTCGTTTGAACATCTGCAATGCATTCTGCGGTGTTGCCAGATTTTGCGAGATATAAGCGACCAGGTGAAAACAACCCCAAAAGAAGCATCTCCACAAATGAGCAATTTAAATCCAATATTCAACAGCTATTTTCCAGAGAGTCTGTTTTTGATTGATTGAAGTATTTATTAACAGTTTGCAGAGTTACAGTACATTTCAAGCACAACTCAATACAAAAACTGTTTGTATTTACACACACACACACACACACACTCACACACACCACCAGTCCCTGGTCCTTGACATAAAAATGTTTGAGAACCACTGGTTTAAAACATTAGGAAACCAGACCAAATAAGCAACAACTCTTTAGAAACACGATCGAATGACGAATGCCTGGCTTGACTCCTTCAAAACTGCTCTCAAATGGCACCTACGGACAGCTGCAGTTCGAAACTGGCCCCTGTACAATCTGAATCCCCCCCTGTATGTTTATTTTCCCTTTTTACTGATGATTTCCTGTTTTGACTATAGTTGTGTATATTCGTACATCTCTAAATGTTGAATTGAAAATGGTTAACAGTTAACAGTTTTTGTATTGAGTTGTACTTGAAATGTACTGTAATTCTGCAAACTGTTAATAAATCAATCAAAAACTACCAATATTTACAAGCATAAAATAAAAACAAGCCCATAGTCGCTTATAAGCGGACATGGCAACATTGCTGCAACAACCGTTCCTTTGCTTTTTAGGTGCATACCGCCACCTACTGTACGGAGTATGTAGCCTGGAGTCCCTCCCACCCAACTCCCTACAATGCCATTGCCTACATTACTTAACGCCATTATTAAGCAAATACATTTGTAATAATTAATTACACTAGGCCTACATAATACTAATCATCTTAATAAAACAGTAAACATGCTGCTTACACACAGCTGCCTCAGTAGCCTACTAATAATACAATTATTTATGCCATGAGGGACCAAACCAGTACTTTTAGTTTACAGTTTTAATTACATTTTACTGCTTGCTAACACTTGGTTGCAATGCAATACAGTAAATTACATTGGTCACGCAATGTTCCCCCATTACATTTTATTTTGACTTCTCTGCTGCTGATGGTGACAGGTGATATGACATGAGTTATACTGTGTATCTGTTTGTCATTAATGTGTATTCATGTTTTTATTCCAATTAGCTTTTGCTTTGAGGGCCTTGCTGCTGTAAACTAAATTGCCCCCTTGGAGATAAAACTTTATCTTACCGTGGGACTTTTACTTAAATCATGTTACTTTCACAATAACCATTTCACATAAATGTGTGTGTGTGACCACCTTTCTAAATAGGCTACAATTTTTGTTGTCTTTGTAAGCATAGTGACCTCAGGGCCAAGTGAAGTTTCGTGTGGCCACAGGAATGTAGGGGGGAGGGGAGGCGTAAGACAGGAGAGGAACTGCAATGGCCAATCTCTTACTTAAAGTAAGGTACCTCCCGCCCGTCTCGGTGAGAGACCAGTTCACAAGTTCAGAGTGGCTCCTCCTGCACACCTGGTTATCTTCCCCAAGCAGCAAATGGAACGAAACAGCAATGACAGGCATATATATAAGTGATTTTATATATGATATTATTATATATATATATATATTTTTTAAATAAAGACAGTTGGACATGGGTACAATGACTGATGTTCTTAATCTTAACACATTATTAAGATTTGATGAGAAAAACGGCTGCCTGCAGCAATTAAGCTTGTTTAGAATAAATGTCAGGTTTCGGGCTGTGTCGGTCTCACTTTGTCAATTATGTAAACGGGCTTCGAGCCGGGCCCGGGCTAAACTTCTGTCGGGCCGGGTCGGGTCGGGCTCAACATTTTAGGCCCGATTAAAGCTCTAGTTTCAATGCATATCGGAGAAATCGTAAGAAACCCCCTCCTATAAAGTATGTGCATGCAATGATGCAGCATGAGGGACGTTCTCCAGGGAACTGGGCGATGGGGCGTCCACAACAACAACTCTTAAAGAAGAAGGATGTTCAACAGGCCAGATGGATGACAAGATTCCAGCCGGAAGATATGGCCGAGGTCACGACAGGGGTCAAGGTGGACCCGCTGGGAGGCCCTACCGCAGACAAGGGGAGTTTTGAAGACGAAGGCGCTGAGATGGCCAGGTGTTGGTGTAAATCCTTGATCACTAGACACTTGGGCTGATAAGAGAGTGCCAAACCCGGAAGACTGCAGAGGGAGAGACGGTTTAGTGGTGATAAATTACATTTTTGCATGAGATCAGTGTTGTTCACTTAAGCATTATTTTTCTTTATGGTTGTTTTTGAAAACCTGTAAATGCACCATGGTTTGTGCGTTTAATATGAGGAAGTCACCCAGTGCCCCAGCACTCCCACCAAAACTACCCAGGCAGTGCAGGCACTAACAGAAAGAAGTGCTTTTGGAACCCGAATTGTATTTCTCCTCTCTGTAATTGCATAATTACTAGCAAATCCAACCACACTAGTCGCTCATGACAGACTGTTGACTCAAGGAAAACAGGCCGCTGTTTTTATTTTATTTTTTGACGAAGGGTTCTCAGATTGCAACAGCACAAACAAGCTGTGAACGGATGCATGACCACGTAAGTAGCTATCCAGAGGTGACTTTAAATAAATGATCCAAGTACTTCTTCCACCTCTCACCACCACCAACAATGAAAGAAAGAACACAGCCATGTGTGTGGTAAAATGTTATTGTCAAATATTAAACATGACCAATGCCGCTTTACCTCATTTAGATTCCAATTGTTTTTCTATTTTCAAAACGATCATAATAAAGAAATCCATAACAAGTAGAGGTCAAGCTCATCTGCTCCAGACATCGCACACCCACCAAGTATGTCTGTATAGTTAATATTGTATTTCACTTAAGAGTTTAGAGTTGAATGAATATAAACATGAGGCCATGAATGTAAAAAATAACATGGAATAACAAAATCAAACTATCTGCATAACATACCATGACCTGTAATCACAGACCAACTCCTAATGAAAAAATATTCCCAGTGACTATGACCACCAAACGTCATCATTAGAGGGAATCCAGTAGTGTTAAACGTGTGTAGAGTATAGTTTTCATTCTCAAATCCCAATCTCAAGAGGACCTGCGTGCATAGTTCCTCAAAGGAGCTCATCACCAGGCATGTGTCACGTTTCAGTCGAGCGGGGGACGGAACTTCCCGTCGTTGCCAACGGAATCAGGAAACTCCTGGAGTATACGGCCAACCACACAGGATGGGAGGTCGACCAGGACCTGGCTTTGAATGGATCCCCAACACCAAGATACAAAACCGGTCTGTGCCAGGAACCTGTAACGTCTGAATGACAGGGAAGACATTGTCATTAAATTGCTGTACATGCTTACAAGCTCTTTTTGCAAGACACCATTGTGCAATAAAGTATGAAATAGCGCTTAAGACAAAAATGCTGACATTTGTTAAAATTGCCTTGTGGGTTGACTAGGTACTACACTACAGGTATCGCATAACAAGGTGGGGCATGCATTCCCAACTTGCATCTTCCCCAACTTGCATCGTTTCTGAGTAGGCTGGAGCCTAACGGACATTATTGGGGGACACAGAATTGAAACTATGTTCTGTTATAATACAACTTTGATAACAGAATAAAAACGTACTCTCCCTCCGTTTTCCTCTTAACACGGCCATAGTTTTCTTTGTACACGTTGTGCATATATTGTAGGTGGAAACCATTCAAGCAGATTACTTCAAAGCCTGGATGATCAGCCATGCACGTTGTGTTTGGCACATCGTTCATTCTTCTTACAACCTTTTGTGGGGAAAAAAAAAGAAAACCTTATGTCACTATGCAACACATCGCACGGCTTTAAATCTGCCATTTCCACTATTTAAATTGATATATGACACCATTAAGTGGGTAATCAAATCATAATAATCAATTTAATTTATTAGTTGAAATATAAATACAACACACTTTTAAAAGTAATAAATAGAATAATCGGTAAGAAAATAATCGATAGTTACAGCCCTACAATGGAATGTTTTATCAACTGTAACCAGCAGTGCAGGAAGACACAACAGCAGAATATTTCACATGTTACTTTACCTTTGGAATTTCCCGACAACAGATGTTTGCCTTTTCAGTTTGCATTTTAGAGCATTTCCCACACGTGCACCTATTAACAGCAGCATACAGAGAACATGTTTGTGACTGAAAGACTAAATCCACAATTATGTCACAAAGTAAGCAGGTAATGATGAGTATAATATTTACCAAGCAGAGGCGTCCTGCCGTAATCTTTGTTGCTGTGGATTTTCATCCTGCCCACTCTGTCCATCCTCATTTTCTGAATCGGCAGGCTCTTCAGGCTCAAACATGTACGGTTTTATCTCAGACATTGGGACAAATGTGTAATCTGATTTGGGGGGAAAACAAGAAAAAAAAGGGGGGGGACCTTAAATTACTACGTATCAATCACCTAGAAGTTACTGTAAATATGAAAATATTGCCAGCATTAGAGACACTGCTGTTAACCCATTCTGACCGGGCACCCATTTTGGTGTCAGCATCATGATATGCTTTAGCTATTGAAAAATAGCAGATCTACAAGCTGGGTTAAAGTAGACTGACCGACACTGGACACATCCCACTCATCACCCTCATCAGTGGCTTCAGAAGCAGAGTCAGAACTGTTTGAAGGCATGTCTCCATCAGCAACGTAATCCGCAACTTCAATCTTCGTTGAGACATCAAGACCCTCCTCTGGTATTAGAAAAATCTCCACCGGTTCCTCTTTAATCTGTGGAGGCTGTGGTTCCTCCTTGACTGGACCAGGGATCCCCTCCTGTGTAAGGCAAATCTCCTCCTTACACACGACGATGTCTAGAAGGAGAAGAATGACATATTTATTATCATTAGTAATTTGTAAATAATAATGTCTTCCATGGTACGTGTACAAAATGAGGAATCACTGGCTTAGATCAGAAATGAAACAACTAAACATCTCACAGATACAGAAAACCAACGGGCATCCGCCACTCGCATCCGCCACTCGCAAACTAAAATCTGTCTCAAGTTGTTTACAGACACAGCTGTGACGGATTCTTCAAACAATCAATAGCAGCAGGGTTATACTGTACGGTGTACGTCACTGCTTTGGCACCGCTTAGAATAGCTCTGACCCAGCCTGGAGATGGCTCATTTCATACCACTTTGACACAACTCAGCCCAGTTCTGTAAAGTTGAAACGGTGGCACTGCAGTGTTGAGTGGTGTTAGGCATGCCAGTGGAAATTGGGCTTGAGAGATTCTACTTTTGAGGGGACATAGTTACAAAACTGACTAATTGTTCTACATGGTTTGGCCTAAAACCCAGCTGTAAAAGAAAATACAATGTAAACCATATCCGTTTGGATATGGTTATGAGACACTAAAAGCCTTTGAGTTATAGTATTAATGTATAACGACTGTATAACTGGCTAAATATATTGGGATATTATCATTGTCATATTCTTTGCTGTGATGATTCTATATTGAAATAAATTAGAGATGTGACAGCAGTACATCAGAACAGAAACAATGAAAGAAAGAGATTATGAAACTTACTGAGGTCTTCGCAGTCTTCAGCGTCCTCGTGTTTAAAATAAATTATCCCGGGTGAGTTCACAGACGGCTCTGAAATGAAGGAATTCAATAACTAACTAGGTCACAGTGGTCTCAATAATAATAATAATAATAATAATAATAGTAAAGCTTGTGGATGGATCTAGATACACAGTGAAGAATACAGTAGGCCTTCATAAGGACAGTGATGGGGCACAGGGGTGGCAGTGGTTCATGGGGCAAGAGCAGCCACTTGGGAATCGGAAGGTTCGATCCCTGGCTCACCCTGGGGTAGTGCGCAAGACATATTACGCCCAATTCTTCCCAATAAGTGCCTTGCATGGTTTCCTTGGTGTCATATGTCAATGAGTACATAAATAAATAATATTAATAATAAATAGATAAAGGCACTCAAGACACACACAAAAATCTAAAACGTGCCTTAAAGGTATTGTGGGGTCTCGCGAGCGACACCCCGCGATGGTAAGTGCGTTGCCAGGGCAACCAGACAAGCTGTCAGACAGAAGACGCCTCGGATCGTGAGACACGCCCTCGGCCGCCTAATAGGGGATGTCTACGTCCCGAATCTCCTCCTCCGCCAGATTGAGCTGATGGATGGACCGCGCCCAAAGCAGCAAGCGGCCACACCCGTCATATAAAAGGAAGACTTAGTAGTGCGTCTGACAGCGGCTGGTTCACACACACGCTCACGGAGGCACGCACAAGCAAACCGTCGGGGGGTAAGCAGACACACACACTTCCACCAAACACACACACTCATGTGTATAGCTCTGCATGTCTTAACTGTCACTCTCCTCATCACAGGCTTTTAGGATCGGTCCAGGAAATGTCCGAGGGGCAGAAACCACGGACGATATGAATGAAGTATAGGAACCGGAGATCCGGTTCTCACGTATCGCACTGCAGCAGGGGGGCAGCCCTGCCACAACGGCGAAGACGCGGAAACTACTAATAATAAGGTCGGAAGGAAACCTATAATTCTAAAGACATTGCATTGAGAACTGTCTAGCAAACAGGCACTCATTTTATACGCCGGATCGGCTGGACGGCTGGTGCTCTCTCGGAGCTGAACCCCCGCTATGGGAGAAGACCCACTACAGTTAAGGATAAATACTGACGACGTCACGAAGCAAGACCTCGCCGTCACCTCTTATCATTTATTAGTAACCATAGCCCTCCAGTGAGGAGAAGAGCTATAAGGGACTGCATAACCTAAGTTGAAACTAACGTTTGTTCTCATCCTTCTCCAGGCTGTGGATGACGCCTGTGAAGCAAATAATACTGTATGGACTATAATTTGCCCGAGAGACCTATGTGGGGCTTCTCCTGTCTGTGACGAATGCTATCATTTATTGAACTGCAATAAAACAGCCGTTTTCAAGTGCTGCAATTCCCTGTTCCGCCTGTTCATTCCACACAGAGACTCCACAGTATATTCAGTGATTTCACTCAAAAAACCTTAGGTTTCGTTTTTGACTTGGGACCCAAACTTTCATCCAATCAGGATAGAGTCAAAAACGAAACCTAAGGTTTTTTGACCCCCAGGGGTTAACTGGGGACAGGGAGGAACTCCTTATATGGTCAGCACACTCTATAGTAGAGAGGATTATCACAACAAAACAAAAAAATAAGTGATATTTGAATTAAGTGAAATCACTGAATATACCTTTAAAATACACAATGATGGTTGTAGCATAGGTTAGTACACACTAACTTTTGTCACTGTGGAGTTGTGGCATGATTTTGACACTTTCAGTCTTTTCCACTGTGCTACCAGTACTGACCACAATAAAATGCATGTTATGTTGGGCCAAACTCAGAAAACATGCTACCAACTGTGTTATAGGTCATGTATGTGACAATAAACATACTTGAGCTGACCCCAGAGCAACGGGAATAATAATAATAATCTTTATTGTCCCGAAGGATATTCGTCTTCACAGTCTGTTCGTTTGTTTAATGCCTGAGGGAACAAAAAAACTGACCATTTTCCATGGAAAGGTTCTGTATCTTTGTCCAGATGGCATGAGGTTAAAGAAGCGATACAGGGGATGATCAGTGTCATTTGATATTGAAAGTGCTACGCGTGTGATGGCCTTATTGTTCATTTCAGAAAGTGTGGGTGTAGGATGTCCGATGACATCTCTGAGAGAGAGGCAGTGAAACTTACTGATGTCTTCGGGTTCCTCCTTTTTAATTGAAACCGGTTTGATCTGATCCACCTCCATGTTGCACTCCACGGAGCCTGGAATGAAAATAAATAGGAATTCCAAGAGGGTTTAAGATGAGAAACGTCTCTTACAATCAACCATTTAACAGACAATAAGGAAGAGGTAACATGGCCAATCAGTTGTCAGTTGTTTAAGTTACTTACTGGGTCCTTGCTGAATATTCAGGACATAATAGAGACAGTGAAACTTACTGAAGTCTGGATGGTCTTCCTCCTTTTTAACAGTAACAGGTCTGGTTGGGTCCACCTCCATTTTTAAGTCCATATTCTGGAATGATATAATTGAGATCCTAGGAGGGAAATTAGAAAAACGTAAACGCACGCACGCGCGCATGCACACACACACACGCACGCACACACACACACACACACACACACACACACACACACACACACACACACACACACACACACACACACACACACACACACACACACACACACACACACACACACACACACACCATAATATCCTTCTAAATGGTTCAAACATTTTCAACACATTTCAAAGAATTTAATAGCCAATATCTAAATGTGTGCATGTAGATCGGCCATTTTCAGCATGCAACAAGGAATAAACCAGGCTTAGCATTACCAAGAGGATGAACTGCTGTGTTTACAGTCAGTGTACCTGTAGGTAGAGAGAGTGTCTCTCTGTCTCCTCAAGGTAAGGAGACAAAGATGATGCACGCCTTAATGGAGAAACGTTTCAGCCTTGTTCCAGACCAACACCTGAATACATTAGAAAAGCACTTCCAGAATTTGTAAAGTATAATAATAATAAATATATTATCACTAAACTGAAGGAATATCTAATATTTAAGGAGTTGATGAGGAAGTCTGTAATGACGATGTTTCCCAACATCTAGCCATAAACAAATAAAAATAATTTGCATAAATGCTTTTTTTGTTGACCATGTTAAATGACTTAATTTATCCACATGGCTTTTCATGAATTAAAACAAATGTATGGTATACTGGGATAAAGTTGCACTACACACTTTCAAAATACAAACATATTTAGTGCTTAGGCTACTCCACTAGGCTACCCTTTTCCCCACTACAATCATATTGTACAGCTTGATTAGATGATTCATTCATAGCAAAGATATTTCAGCAAATATCTACGTTTTCTTAAAAATAAAAAAAACGTAAGTAACCACCGCTGTCCTGAGTGTTTTTGTTTTGATTTGGTTTTTTTTTTTGGGGGGGGGGGGGGGTGTATTCCACCTTTGCTGTTCATTCGCCTTCTAAATGTGTTCCACTCTTCTGTCAAAGGTCACGTAAGGATTTACTTACTTACAGTTAAATAAGTATTCAGTAGATCAGTTAAAACTTTTACTTGACCCGCTTCAGAAAACAACTCTATCCTATCCATACCTGTTGTAGCGGCACGCTCTTATAGCTGCATCGGTGTGGTGTACTGGGAGATAGATCTCTCTAAAATATTAAACGAGCAACACTGTCGTAACAATTCAGAAGCTCACGTGCTGAGTTCGCGAAAATGCCGTTTTGGTGACGTTAATACAATATCGGTAGACCTACAACAGAGCTCGTGGTGGTCGTTGTTTACAGTCGCGCCACTCCACTGAAACCTACCACAAAGCTAACTGGCACTGTCAGTGTCTAGTGAGCAAATCTAGTGAGCAAATTTAAGACTTCCGGTGGACGATCTCTTCAAAATAAGAGTACCCATAGGCGCTATGGCCAAAACTGGACACTTTTGGGCAGACTTGATTTATGACAATGTTGTAATTAAAGCAAATGACACAATGATAGAAATCTTACCAGCAGCAAATGCTGTGCGAGAGTCAAAAGTAAATGGGTGCTTATATTTCTATGTGAAATGTGGTGATGCTGGCATCACAATTATAGACAAGGATAATAACAGAACAATAACGGAGGACAATTTGGAAGATGATGATGATGATGTGGTTTTATGCAATGAAAGTCTAAATGACAATATGTGTGATTAACATCAACAAATATGAGTAATTAACAGCCCACAGACCTTACTTCTCCTGTTAAGAGCTGGCAAAAATTCCAAAAACTTTCAATTTATCCTGTCTGTACCACCAAAATGAGTATGCTTTGACCAGTATGTGTGTATTTTTCGACAGGCCACCATATGCGTCATTGTACATCCTTAAAGATCATAAATGGCATATCTGGACAAATGAATCGAATGATACAGCAGGCTATTCCTTTGAGCTGATGCAACTAACATCCGCTCGACATCACACAAAGACAGTAGTCACAGGTAGTTTCTATGTCGTGTCATACGAGAAAATAAACAGTCAAGAAATAATCAAGTTTCGGCAGGACAAACAAATGCATAAATGCACAGACAGATGCAATCAACGCACACAAGTGACACCCACTTTAGAAACAAGACCAAATAAACAACTACACTTTAGAAACAAGACCAAATAAACAGCTACACTTTAGAAACAAGACCAAATAAACAACTACACTTTAGAAACAAGACCAAATAAACAACTACACTTTAGAAACTAGAAAAAGTGCCCTTCCGGGCACAGGTCTCCACCAGGTTATCCACAGATCCGTGCAGTTAGAGGTGAAAACACTTTTCGGCCAGTTATAGCGCCACCTTGAGGCTGAGTTGAAATTGTTCATGTGGCATTTCGTCCTCGGCCTAGTGGGAATGTGGGTGCACAATTTCACGGAAATCACGCGATGTGTTCATGATTTGCAGCATTTTGTTTGAAACTGAGCACTCCTGTGAACTTTGGAAGCCAATCTTAACCAATCAGGATGGAGTCTGATAAATCTGAAAGACCCGTTTCGTTGAATGGCTCTAGAGAGACTGTGTACCAATTTGCGTGATGTTTGGACAAAATCTGTAGGTGTACTGTGCAAAAACTTGTTTTGCACAAAGCGGCCTCCTGGTGGCGCTATAACAGGCCGTTCTGGAAAGTTTGGGGCAGAGGTTCATGGTTGGCATCCAGGGAGTGTGTGTGCAAAATATGGCATCGACCGGGTTAACGGTGGCCGAGATTAGCTGTTCACGGACACACGGACACACGGACACACGGACGGACACACGGACACACGGACGGACGGAGTGCAAAACATACTCTCCCCACATGCCTTCGGCCTGGTGGAGACAACAAGACCAAATAAACAACTACACTTTAGAAACAAGACCAAATAAACAACTACACTTTAGAAACAAGACCAAATAAACAACTACACTTTAGAAACAAGACCAAATAAACAGCTACACTTTAGAAACAAGACCAAATAAACAACTACACTTTAGAAACAATAAGCCCCCACAAAACACAACCTGCTAAATAAATCGCAATATTTACAGTAACAAGCAACAACTTTACAAAGACGCAAAGTCGCTTATAATTATGAGACATGGAAACCCTGTCCCTGTGTTCTCTTGTACCTTTTGGAAGATTACATTACATGACATTACCTGACATTACATGCTCAATGTCATGTCCATCAGCAGCCCTTGATTTGATTTGATACACACACACACACACACACACACACACACACACACACACACACACACACACACACAAAATTACAATTTTAACTGTAATTGCAAGTTCGGAAACCCGTCCACCACCAGTGACATCATCGATGGGTAATCCTAGCTAATAGAAACTGCAGAATCATCTTCATTGTGATTCTGAACCCCCTGAAGGACCCCTGGGGGTCCCTGAAGGACCCCTGGACCCCCCCTGAAGGACCCCTGGGGGTCCCCGGCACCACCTCAGTGCATCTCAAATATCACCACTCTGGATGAGCTGACAGGAAAAAATGTATTGCTCTGAGTACATAGTTTAAGTACTGCACTGCACTAAAAGGCTATACGTTTTAGATATGTTGTAGGAGAACTCCGCCAATGGAGGATGCGAGGGACCCCAAATGACACGTCCCCACGTGATTTAATCCAATAGTGCTTACTGTGATCATCTAAAAACAAACGTTTGAAATGTTTGGACTGAGCTGGTTTTGCTTTAAAAGTACATCTAACCTTTGATAAATTTATGTGTGTGTGTGTGTGTGTGTGTGTGTGTGTGTGTGTGTGTGTGTACAATGTTTGCACTTTATGTTTGCAGTGATGCTTTGCACTATAGGTACTTACGGCATGTTGTACCTTTTTATACATTTGAGTGATGTGTGCACTTAGGTACATTGCATGTTGTACCTAAGCTTTTGAGTAACGTTTGCACTTGGTACATTGCAGGTCTTACCTTTATAATGTATGCACTTATAGGTATGTTGCACTTATAGTACCATTTTGTACTTTTGAGTGATGTTTGCACTGATTGACTTTGTAGTTTTTGCATGTTTTGCATGTGTTTGAATAATGTTTGCTGTATTAACACAGATGCACACACACACATGCAGTAAATTGATCAAATCTGTGACTACTAAACTATTAAAGTAGCTTCTCAGTCCACATTAAGACAAAGTATGATGTTTAAAAACAAATATTGTAGAGATTTGGAAACGTTTTTCTTCTTCTGTGTAACAGTGAATGAGAAACACCGTAAGCAAACTGTATGCCTTTTTCTTTCCATTGAATTGATTGATTGAATGATTAATTAAAAGGTATTTTTTTCTAACTTTCAAAGCCTTGTCTGTATTCTTTTATTCTTTTATAAATGTAATGCTATGGAGAGGGCCACTATATTTCCTGGAAACGGCACTTTTGTACTATTGTACTTGTTTGTTGTAGTTGACCCCAGTAGAAGGTCTGCTGCTGTGAATTTTACACCTCTCCCGCTTAGCGGAGAGTGGGGTGTGGTAGAGGACATCTCCCTGAACGCGTGGGTATGTCCCAATAGTTGCCTCGCGGAGCCGTCTTTTGTCCAGTGTCCACTCTGGGTCTGGAAACGGCACTTTTTTGACCGTTGACCCCAGTAGAAGGTCTGCTGCTGTGAAATTTACACCTCTCCCGCTTAGCGGAGAGTGGGGTGTTGTAGAGGACATCTCCCTGAACGCGTGGGTATGTCCCAATAGTTGCCTCGCGGAGCCGTCTTTTGTCCAGTGTCCACTTTATAAAGTCCATGCACTCCAGTGAATAGCATTTATCCATTTAGATAACTTTTTTATGTTATTTAATTACTTATTTTTACACATAAACATAATGTATGTCTTTACAATAACTGTAATGTAATAATAATACTAATAATGTAATGTAATAATTATTTAATTAACGAATTAAATAACCTTATATTATTCTGAAGGCAACCGGATGTCTTAAATTTGCTAGCTCTCAAACAGGAAGTTCTAAATTTGCTCATTAGACGGAGCCAAGCTAACTGTAAACAAAACAAGAGTTCCGGTCCTGGCTTTCAAAATAAATCCATGAGAAACATTTATTGTCTCTGGGTGGAAACCAGCGTAAAGTTGCATTACTGCCACCTAGTGTGTGGAAAAACTATCTCTAGTCTAGGGCCTAGGCCTACTTCATTGAGCAGTGAGCACTACTAAATAGCAGTGTAGAAGGACAGTTGCATTTGTATTACTGACGTAATAAACTGGCCTACAAGTAGGCTCTGACAATGGGTGCAATCGGTACTACACGGTAATCTGTCAATGGATACAATGGCGGGCTATTACATAACCAGAGGGCAACCGGAGGGGAGGGGACATACCTTCCCAACTACTTGGGCTCACTACCCGAAACCACCTCACCCCTGCCCACTTTGACAGGCTGGAATGGCTTAAGGTTGACGACAGAGTACAGCACCTTGCAATGGGTCTGGTCCACAAGATTCGTTACACCATCAAGATACCCATGCGCACGTACCTGTCTAAATACTTCCTTAAGTCCACACCCACAACACCAGAGGGAGTTCAACAAACCATTGCAACCCAGATTCGGCACAAACAAGGGATTAAATCAATTTTGCTCCTTCCTATACCACCAAAATGTGGAACACCCTACCAACAGTCATTTAGACATGCGAATCCCTTGACTCCTTCAAACTGCTCTCAAAGCTAGGGCACCTACGGACGGCTGTAATTCGAAACTGGCCCCCGTAACATCTGAATCCACCCACCCGTTTCCCCTCACTTTATATGTTTTCCCTTTTTACCTCCTATGATGATTTCTTTTTTATTATAGTTGTGTATATTCGTACGTCTCTAAATGTTTTGATGAATTGAAAATGGTGGGCCCAATTGTAAACAAGTGTAATGCTTTATGGTGTCGTCCACTCACTGTTAACAGTTTTTGTATTGAGTTGTACTTGAAATGTACTGTAATTCTGCAAACTGTTAATAAACCAATCAATCAATCCCAATGGGCATCCGCCCTGAAAATGCATGCTTAAATGTGAACATTAAAGTAGCACACCTTATTGTCTACACACCCCATGGCATGAAGCCTTGAATTCATGATGTTTTATTATGGTTCTTTGAGGACTGGGTCATCAGTCAGTAGGAGATTCTGCAAGTATATAGTACCAAAGTTGATGTATATATTTTTTTTTGTTGAAATGTTTGTCTGTGTCAGACCCCAGGAAGACTATAGCTTTTGTCATGGCAAAATCAAATTTGCGGGAAATTTGGGGATCCTAATAAACAATAAACAATCCTACCGGAGACTTAGCCGGTCATCAAATTATCAATCTGAGAATCCCATCGTCAAATATTCGGGAAAACAGAGGTTGAGAATGTTGAGACTATCAAATTATTGGCTTCGGAATGCGACAAAAACCTCATCTGAATCTCACTGAATTCAAGGCTTAATGGGGTGTGTCGTGTATAATTCGCTGGTTCCCAGACAGTGGGCCATTTGTGGGTCATGGACACATTTGTATGGGTCACAACTAAATATCCCATATTATCTTAGTTTCCTACATTATTTTAAATTAACATAATTTAAAAAATCATGAATTTTAAGTAGTGAAAATAGCTGAGCTTCTATATCTGCCATTTTCACTAGTTTGGGTCCTGGGGAGACATTACATTTTTATTTTGGGACACGAACAAAAAACGTTTTGGAACCAGTGTAATTGATAGAAAATAAAGGGGTTTTTTTTGGGGGGGGGGGTCCTTGGGGCTTGGGCCTGAGTCCTTTAGTTTAAACCATTACGTAACCTTATTAAATGCACACGTTGCTGCAGCACCAAGAATGTCAGAGAGAGACATCTGTGGTCTATTACGTAATATATTTTACATAAAAAAATAGGTACAAAATCCAAATGGTGTTTTCATGAAAAAATATTCAAACATCATTTTTGGCCAATTTTGACAGTCCTATAGTAGCCATGATGCTGGATACACTCTCAAAGTCAATCTTCTCCACAACGTTCTTGGGTTTGATGCTCTCCTGGTTGCAGATGAAGATCTGCCCTTCCTTGTTCTCTGTCCAGCCATGCTTGCTCATCCACACCTTCGCCTGGGTGTCGAGAGGGTCCCCCAGCATCTCGGCCAGTAGGTCACGTTCAATGTTCTGGTAGGTGATGCCCACCACGTGGCAGATGAAATTGCGTACAGAGTCCTCGAAGCCAGTGATTCTGTCGATGACCTCCCTGTTCTCCTCAAGACTCGTCCAGAAGCTCTGGAAGTGGCAAGTCTCCAGCAGGCTCCCCAGGTGGAGTATCTGCTTGATGGGTCGTTCCTCTTGGTGTGTCTGATCGATCATGCACCTGCACAGGGTGAAGTCGGTTTGGGGCAGGTTGGCCAGGGCCTTCAAAAGGATCTGTGACGTCACATTCATCTGGAAGTAGGCTGGGTTGAACTGGTACAGTTTGAGAACAGCCAGGTTAGCCTCGCCGTCGTACACATTCTCTTTGGCTTGTGCCTCCACATATCGCTCCAGCGTAGCAAGGTTTTCTGGGTTGTACCTATCGATTCCACGCAAGAGATTCTTCACGACCGGCCTCATCTCCTCGAATGATGCTGCCATGTGGGTCAAACCTTTATGTTGGTGTGTTTGTGGTAAAATGATGGAGTCAACAGAGAACCAGAGGCAGAAAGAGCTTGGAATGGAATTACAGAATTCACTTTAAAGAGATATTACATACGATGTAATACAATGGGTGTGGATTCTAAAAGAATGCTTATGGCATACACAAATTCCTTTCAGTTTGGGCCTTTGAACAAATTAGTAACGTGATCTCCTCGGGTGTGAGAGGTCTGATGGAGTCGAGCTATCAAATCAAAACTGCAATAGACGTTAACAAATTCTACCAAACAACATATTCCAGCAAGCTTGTGGAGTCTTTAAATAGCCCCACACCCCAGTGATGAGGTCATGGCTGCATCATGTTTATGTCACCTTGACACTCGGTACATCTACCGGCTATTTAGTGTAAGTGTAGTTAGTAGTTTACAATAACCGGTATATCATTTTCCATCATGTGGAAACCTTTTCAATCCAGTACATCATTTTCCGTCATGTGGAAACCTTTTCAGCGTGTCTACAATCTAATCTGCACTTTATATTGATTGGGCATGACTGCACTTTAGGCGTAACTATCCGTCACCCTGATAGGCAAACTGTCTATGTTGCAGGATTCCCGTGTCATAATGTAGGCAATCAGGGCCTCAACGACTTCCTATAGTTAAATATGTCAGAGCCACACCATGATAAATATAGTAGGCTATTATATATATAATATTGGCAGTATTTCTTGCCTATTAATGGTGCGGCCCCTGACCAAGGCAGATGATGGATGGAGCCTGTACACCACAGGTACAAGAATGTCGTTCTTTTTTGAGAAATCTGACGTTTCAATCTATTTGATCTTCATCAGGTCAACTGGCCCCTGACCAAAACAGAAAGAGTGTTTGTTGCCTAAATGAAGGGGAACAGGCGCTTCTTGATGATGTGGAGGACGGTGAGCAGGTACAGCATCAGGGCAAGGAAGAAGAGCAGCTTGTCTGTCAGCTCACGGCGGCCGTACTTCAGGATGAGCCTCCTTCCCAGGTGGATGGTCCCCGCCATGGAGCGGAACTCCTCGTTGGTCTCCTGGATGGTCCTGGAGGAGGTGGCCAGCGCGCCGACGGCGTCCACACTCTGCTTGACGTTGTGGTCCATCATCCTGCAGATGGACATCAGGCTGTCCGTGACGTCACTGCTGGTCCGAACCAGGCCGTCCTTGGCCACCGTCCTCTGTCTGAGCGCGGGGTCGTCTCGTCCGCAGCGCAGCAGTTCCTCTTTCTCCGCCTGGTCGATGGCCAGTTTGCAGGCCAGGTTGGCTTTACGCCACGCCGCCCGGCTGCTCAGCATGTGCCTGCGGTGGCTCTCCGTCTCAGTCTGGACGGCCAGCGTGTCTCGGTCTCTGTCCTGCTCTCTGGACATCTGCTCCAGGTCCCGTATTCGGAGTCCGAGCTGGTCGAGCTCGACTTTGACCCGAGAGTTGAGCTCCGCGAGAGCAGACATGGGGCCACGGCATTCTCTGATGTCCTGAATGAGAGCTTTGATCTCGAGGTCGTGTTTGATTATTCCTTCTCCGCAAATCCGGACGTCTGAGGAAGACGCCATTTTTTGTTTTGTTTTTTAAGGGAAATTGACATCATTAGAAAGTGTCCTCTAAAGTGCCCAGAGTGTCCACTTTTGGTCATGTCGTGTAAACACACTATATTTCTCTCTCTTATGTTGCTAGTGATGTCACACAGATGTGTCCAACCTCACACTATGATTGGCTGAGATGTATCATCAACGTCTCCAAATTTAAAAAGTGCAGTCTGTCTTCATGCTCAAATATGGAGATATTAGAACCACTGCTGTAGACTATGAGTAGCGTATTGGCTGTGAGTAGCCTATGAGTAACCTGTAGGGTAAAGCAGTGGTTCTCTGGAGGGGGTTCAAGGGGGTCCTGAGCAAAATATGTTAATATAGCATCAAAATGGTTTAACCACTTTAACCATAATCACGTAACCAGCCATTTTAAATTAGTACTGCTGGGTAGCTTAACACAACACAACATATCATCATGTATTGCTTCATTTAGGCTAATAACCTCTGTGTACTGCACCAGGTTAAAACATATTGTGACGTCAACACCCGGCCAAGCCCCCATTGCGGCACCATATAGCCACGCCAAAGTGTCCCCCCACTCTGAACCCCCCTCCGGCGTCCCTGCTGTGTAGTATAGTCTATGATACTATTGATAAATGGAAATGTACTTATATTAAGAATATTTATTGTCTCCCCTGCATCCACTTGCGGTGCAACTGTGCAACATAAAACATCATGCATATCCAAGAAACCAAAGCTAAGACGCGGAATAAACAAACATTAAAAAAGGGCCGCAATAATGTATGACATGACGTTCAATTCATAAGAAGTTACCAACACGCACATGGTGCAATGATAAAGTAAAGACAAAGTAACTCCAAATTGCACCTAAGACTTAAGTACAGTACTTAAGTAAATGTATTTAATTACCTAACACCATGCTGGGGGTTGGTTGTGGCTCTGTGACATTAATGTGAAATGTGAAAAAAATGTGAACTACGACAGCAAATCAACAGTAAAGTAAAAAATCACACCTGTGTGAAGTGAGCGGTGCTCTTATCATCGTACCATCATCCACTCATTGTCAATGGGGATTTCATCTTTGTGTAGGAAAAAAATATGCTGATTTGCTCGTCTACGGCTACTTGTGAATTCTCCATTCATTGTCAATGGCATTTAATGTTTGTGTACTGTTAGCACATAATAGCCAATTTGCTCAGACACATATGACGTAAATTCTCCATTAATTGTCAATGCGTGTCATTTAATGTTTGTGTCTTGACAAAAATCTACACTATAGCTGAATATAGGAGGGGCTAGGGGCTAGCGCCCTCTTGCTCTCGTCCATTTGGTTCCATTTGACGGACCACTGAGATTGTATTGACTAGACTACTGCGATTAGCCTCCTCATTACTCAATGAAAAACCTATTCGACAGAATGCCCATGAATAGTCATGATAACATCAAACATCAAAACACAACATTTGAATAAAGAATAATTGGCCTCACACACACTGAAGAAAAGAACATCTGTGAGAGGGATCGAAACCATCAATGACCACCAGATGGCAGTGCTGACCAAGAGTTGACAGGAATCAAGTGGCACAATGGAAGATATTTTCAACTGTGTGGAAAGTATGATTGCCCTGCTCAGTAGAATAGAAACAGCTGTGGTTCCCCACCATTCCCAGCCACCCAGTACAACAGCAGTCCGGTGTACTGGGAACTGACCAGTACAACCACAGTCCAATACTGTGGTACAACTTGTACTGGAAACTGACCAGTACAACCACAGTCCAATACCGTTGTACAACTTGTACTGGAAACTGACCAGTACAACCACAGTCCAATACCGTTGTACAACTTGTACTGGGAGCTGTCCAGTGCAACCACAGTCTGGTGTACTGGGAACTGACCAGTACAACAACAGTCCAATATCGTTGTACAACTTGTAGCCTACTGGGAGCTGTCCAGTGCAACCACAATCTGAATGATACAGCTGGCCAGTGAGCAGCACCACTGTAAATGTAACCCAGCATATCCCTATTCTTGGGCAAGCATTCTGTAAATTATAGCAAAGTAAGCGTGTATATATTTGGTTGAGAGCAAAGACAGGAAGGGGCTTGGACTAGAATAGAGCCCTGCATTAGGCAGTATAGTTCTCAAAGGGGGGTGCGGGGACACTCAGGGGTCCTTGAGGGGGTTCCAGGTGGTCCCCATCCCCATTAAAATTAGTTATCTATAGCATTGAAATCAGTTTAACCACTTTCACCCTATGGCTACAGTACGTTGGCTATTTGAACATAGCTGATCTACAAGCCCACAATGTGTCGTGATGCAAATGAGGCAGCCCACATGGACTTATAGGACACACACCATATCATTGCTTCAATATTGCATTGTGTACAAGAAACAGGTTTGTTTTGTTGTTGTTTTTTGTTGTTTTTTACACAAACAAAACATTCTGCCTTTTTTCCCACGCTTTGCATAAAAAGTCTGCTAAAGCAAAAATACCTTTCCTAAAACAAAATTCCAGTTTTTCATAGTCCTCTAACCAGAAAAAGTTAGCACAGATGGTTGTCATTTTACAAAATAATACATGTCTTAATTCTTCATATAATGGGCAGTAAAACAAAAAATTAATTTCATTTTCAATTTCTTTAAAATCACACACTAGACACACTCTGTCCTCCTCAGGAGTACCAATGAATCTACCCGTTTCTAAAGCTAAATGGTAAGGCACACATACAAATGGACCCCTGAGGGTCTGTAACTCATAGTGTTCCCATGTTGTACACTCTCTGAATTAAATTAAGATTACAGTGTAGATTGGGGTCCCAGAGATTAAACGAAAAAAATAAACAATATGGTGTCAAATGGGGGGTCCGGTGAGTGGTGACCTAACTCATATCAAAATGGGGGTCCTGGAAATCCAAAGGCGGTTCTCAAAGCGGGGTCCGGAGACCCCCAGGGGTCCTTGACGATCAAAATTAGTTGATTAATAGCGCATCTAAATCTTTAACCACTCTTGGTCCGACCAGCTCAGTGGCCTTGTGGTTAGAGTGTCCGCCCTGAGACTGGGAGGTCGGGGTTCGATCCCCAGGCCGGGTCATACCAAAGACTCTAAAAATGGGACCCAAAGCCTCCTTGCTTGGCACACAGCATCAAGGATTGGATTGGGGGTAAATCCCTGCGACATACTAGCGTCATGTCCAGGGGGTGTACTTGTACATCAAGCTGCCTCACACTACAGAAACAGGAGATAGGATCCTGCCCTATGGGCCTCATGGCTCGGCAAGGCTACTACTTACATCAGGGTTCCCCAATAGGCGGCCCGCGGGCTATTTGCGGCCCACAGAGCGCCCCCTTGTGGCCCATGAAAGAATAAAAAAAAAAAAGGGCATTTTTTTAATTTATTTTTTAAAGGGTCCCAGATATAAATGGCATTAAATGGGGGTCAGTAGCCTAAACTGGGCATCCTTTTCAAATGGGGTCTTGCCCTGAAAATGAATTTTCAGGGCAAGACCTCGACCTCGCGCGTGCAGACTCGGCCCCCAGCCTGGTACGCTAGTCAAAATATGGCCCTTGAGGAAAATTAATTGGGGAACCCTGACTTACATGCTTGCAGATCAGCTGTTTTCAAACATGTTGTTTTAACGGTATAATATCTTTGTACGGGGGGCCCTGGCACAAAATAAATTTCAGATGGGCGTCCATGGCCAAACACATTCTTATTGATTTGGGAGTCCTTGGCATGGGAAACGTTTGAGGACCAGTGTTGTAATAGATGTCACAGATATTAGGATGGAAGGAATGAGAAAGAGGGACTGTCAACAGTCAACACTATAGGCTTCATATAGAGGGATGACGTGTTGTTTTCTGATTCTCTCTCTCTCTCTCTCTCTCTCTCTCTCTCTCTCTCTCTCTCTCTCTCTCTCTCTCTCTCTCTCTCTCTCTCTCTCATGATGGAAAAGGTACTATGGGTTTCCTTAAGGAAAAACAAAGTAGGCCTATACTCATTAAGAATGCCCCAAGGTTTTGAAAGGCATTAAAATCCTTAGAAAATAACAGATGGACAAGCTCACAATGCATCGCACCGCATTGTAAACTTGTACTCGAGTACAGCCTATACTTAGTTACTTTACACCACTGCAACAGTCAACATGTCAGTGTCAACACCATGGGCTTCATAGGGGGATGACGTGTTGTTTTTGGAACCTCTCTCTCTCAGCTCTCTCCCTAAGCCCTGGATGGGCAGAAAGAATGACAAGCAGACAGCGCAGAGACAACAGGCAGGGATGAGCTAAGCTGGTGTTGTGGAG
The DNA here is from genome assembly GCF_964188405.1 of Protomyctophum parallelum. NCBI lineage: Eukaryota > Metazoa > Chordata > Actinopteri > Myctophiformes > Myctophidae > Protomyctophum > Protomyctophum parallelum. Next base: position 19,558,167 of record NC_139714.1, read on the forward strand.
AATTCCGCGCATTCCAACAGGGTGTTGTTCCTGCCCAGCTAATCGGCGAGCGCCGGCCGAGCGCTCGTGGGGGAGCTCACCACTACACAAACAAACACGGGCTGAACTCGGTGGGGGGGGGGGGGGGGGGTGGGGGAGGCCCACCCCACCCCCTTACACACACACACACACACACACACACACACACACACACACACACACACACACACACACACACACACACACACACACACAGGACCCCTTCACAGAGGGGAAATATGATGTCAAACATTCCCATACATAGATAGTAGACAGACAGGCACACTGACTTTACCACACACATACATACTTGCACGCTTGTGCGCGGTACACTTGTTTGCGCAGCCTCATGCACTAATAGATACCTGGAACACACCCGTGCACTGGGGTAACTGGGGTAAGGGTGAAAGGGTGAAGGGTGTGAGGAAACAACAAGGTCTGTCTTTGACATTGAAGGACAATTTAAAGCATATTTCAACTAAAAACTGACAAAAATCATTTAGTATACAACTAAAACATAAACTCTTCCAAATGGACAAATGAACACTGAGGATTTTAGGATTCTGAAGGGCAGTCCATATCTGTCTCCAACCATCTAACTTTTCGTCGGAAAGCTCCGGTACAACTACAACATGACGTCACTCGCAACTTCTGAAACGCATTCCTCCGAATTTCTGTTCTGAAAGCTGCACTCCCAGATGTTGTGACTCTCCGAAAGTTTGGTGGTCGGAGACAGTATGGACTGCCCTTTACAAATGCACATATTTTTGTGTCTCCACCATCACTGTACGCCATGCAAGAAAATGTGCAATGTTTCATCCCTCATGTCGTGAGGGAGGTATAGGGGCCAAGGAGTTAATTAAAACATAGGAGAACACAGGTTTTCACACAAAGTGACAAATGGCTATTTGAACATAGCTGATCTACAAGCTCACAATGTGTCGTGATGCAAATGAGGCATGCACAGTTTTGCACACATATAGATACAAATGGACCCCTGAGGGTCTGTAACTCATAGTGTTCCCATTTTGTACAATCTCTGAATTAAATTAAGATTACAGTGTAGATTAGGGTCCCAGAGATTAAACGGAAAAAACAACAACAATAAGTGTCAACTGGGGGGTTCGGTGAGTGGTGACCTAACTCATATAAAAATGGGGGTCCTGGAAATCCAAAGGCGGTTCTCAAAGCGGGGTCCGGAGACCCCCAGGGGTCCTTGACGATCAAAATGAGTTGATTAATAGCGCATCTAAATCTGTTTAACCACCACCATCACTGCACGCCATGCAAGAAAATGTGCAATGTTTCATCCCTCATGTCGTGATGGAGGTATAGGGGCCAAGCAGTTAATTAAAACATAGGAGAACACAGGTTTTCACACAAAGTGACAAATGATGAACAACATTTCCGACAAACAAATTATAGGGCCCAGAACATAACTTTGCTGAAAAGTTAAAAGTTATTTAACCACTCAAGTAACCTGACATAATTGGACCAAACCAAGGTTAATTAAATAAGGTTAGGAAACGAAGACCGTACGGTGGACTCCATGTTGCTCCCTGGAAGGAAAGAAACATGCGCAATGGGCTATATGCAGCCAGCACTTCCGCGTTCAGCTTCCTTGGTCTCAATTGCGCATGTTTCTTTCCTTCCAGGGAGCAACATGGAGACCACCGTACGGTCTTCGCTTCCTAACCTTATTTAATTAACCTTGGACCAAATGCACATGGACAGGGGAGGAGAGGACACAGCTAAACATTAACCAAACAAACAAAACTATGGAGAAAAAACAAACTATACCTATAGAGCTCTTTGCTACGGTCATTTAAGTTCACTTTGGACTTTTCCAATAATATCCACAAGGACCACAAGAGCATTCGTCTGTCTGTCGTTCTCTCTTACTGCACTTAAACCGGAGGTAAACAGATTGTGACATTGGTAATTATCCACACATACGCATGCCTGTGGGTTTATGTATAATTATGCATATGGACGTGCATGTGAATATGTCCATATGACACATGCGTGCGTGTGTGTGTGTGTGTGTGTGGGCGGGATGAGCTCAGGACTCCCTTTGTCCTGCTCTCTTGACCTTTGACACGGCGTGACCTGTGGCACGTGCTGGGTCTGCCGCTGAATTACACCCCCCCCCCCCCCCCCACACACACACACACACACACACACATTTCGGGGGTTGTGTTTGTTTATGGAATTAATGCCACCTGAGCGCACGCAAACAGCTGGCGTGTGCCGAATATACCCCCACATGCACACCCACCACCCCCCCCCACACACACACACGCACGCACGCACGCACGCACACACGCACGCACACACACACACACACACACACACACACACACACACACACACACACACACACACACACACACACACACACACACACACACACACACACACACACTGTGGAAGATGACAGTGGTTTTCTTTGCGACGGTGCCACTGTAGATGACCGTGAAGCCGGGATCAGGAGGCTGAGGTGGTGCTGGATCAGCATGGAGCCCGGTGTCTTTGCTGGCGCCACACATCCATTGTTGGGTGTGCGTTTCTCCGCGAGGTGTGTGACCCCCATTGTGTACACACACGTGCACGCACGCACACACACACACACACACACGCCACGCGCGGCACTCCATCTGTTGGAAGGCAACCTGTGACCCCTGACCTCTGAATGACCACGGGCGCTGACCAATTGCAAGTGTGTGTGTGTGTGTGTGTGTGTGTGTGTGTGTGTGTTGGTGACAGGGCAGGCGGGGGAAGGGGGGGTCATAAAGACAATGTAAAAATAAAACAATGGCCAGAGACCCCACTCAGCACAAAGTGCTGTGGGACAGCGGAGTTAGAGTATATTATGGGCCACGCCAGTATATTCAGACCAGCGAGCTTCACGTCGCCTATAAGACCTTACGGATCCATGTGGTTACATTTTATGCACTCGTTGATTTATAATTAGTGTGGACTTAAAACTGTGATTCGTCTAAAGCACTCAATTGTATACAGTGTTTTTTGGAAGTGCACTGAATAGAGGCCCCGAACATGCAACTTCAATTTGGTTGTGATCGTTCGATTGGACGTTGCCTTCATGACAGGAGCCATTTTCTGTAAGAAATATTCAGTTATCTGATCTCGCCATCAGTGATGGCAATTAAGCCCACTGATACTGTGGGACTGGAAGCCAACCCAAGGCACAGCTATAAGAGGTAAAGAGGGTGGACACACTGCAGAGCTCATGGACCCCATGATGCTGGCTTAGTTTACTTAAATACTTTTGCATACTTGACCCCGGAGTATCTACTTTGAAGACTTTGACTCAAGTTTGAGCACACCACTGTGTGTGACACATGGAAGAAACAACAAGCAGTAATATGTTCATGTGGGTCGTACTGATGTGATTCCCACCACAGTGCTCATATTGTGTTACTGTTAATAGGAGACTCCTGGACTCCAGTTCAAGCTTCCACAGGGCTCTGTTTCCAAGAATGTGAAGCCAGACAGAGATGTTAACGCAATTGTTCTCGCAGGGAAGCACTGGAAAATTGAATGAGAGGGTGTTTTGCACTTCTTCCATTCCATTTCCAAATCAAAGTTCAATTTGGTTTAGTCGACGTGTAAAAAAGAAAGAAGAATTTATTTTTGAATCCAACACGTATTCACTCCACATGACCACTTTAGGAAAGATTAGGATACTCCACTGTCCAATGTACAATATGTATTTACCACAGTATCAGCTTACATTGAGATGTACAAGAAAGGTCGCAAAGCTCCAACTTTATTTCAGACGACTTTGAATGTTATTTCTCTGCCCCCTGACCTGTGCACGTGCCCATACTTTGACTGGACAGAAGGCAATGCTACAAAATGGGGGGGAGACGGTGATTCGGCTGCAGCTCGGGGGAGGGGTGCAGCAACAATGCTCTTCATTACGGCAGTATATATCCATATGGTTGGCCTACATACTGCAGGGTATGGACATGTGCTCCTCCTGGGGGAATTAGACTCTGCTGTTATCTTGCTTTTTTTTTAGTTGCTTTTTTTTCCACGCACGCACACAGCCCCACACTTACGTGAAAGTGAATACACATATGCGCGCACATGCACATGCAGAGAAACGTAACACATACTCTCTCTCTCTCTCTCTCTCTCTCTCTCTCTCTCTCTCTCTCTCTCTCTCTCTCACATGCACGCACGCACCACCCCTCATGTCTTCATTATTATGCCCACCTTGTACATCCCCCTCCCCTGTGTCCTCTGTGACCCTCAGAGCTCTCCAAGGGACACATGTCCTGGCAGTGTAGAATCACGCCTTGTGCACTGTACATTTGTGGATTTATGAATTCAATTATATTTTATATAAGGTTTTTTACATCGTTTGCAGGTACTGGAGAACGGTGGCCTACATTATGGTTTTACGGGTTTGTGCATCCCTGAGTCTACATATCAATATGACAACCCGAAATGCAAAACTCGTTCGTAGATTTGCTCTTTTTCCTATTCTTGAAGATTTCTGAAAATGTTTACCATATTGGTGGCAATTTTGTAATTTGTGAACAATTGGAAAATGTGCACCTATGATATGACCAAACTACGAACAGCATGTGAAAAGCGTTAATCAGGAGAGTGTGTGTATAATTATTTGGATGCAGCGCCCTGTTGGCCAGGTGTAGCTAATCAGTGCTGATTACACCTCAGTAATGGCTGCGCCCAGGGCACCCTTCCGTAGCATGTTGATTCGGCTAAAAGGTTTGCTGTATGAGGAATACTAGCAGACCTATAGACCTCTGTGGGATCGCAGTTAACTGATTATATCAGGTTTGTATAAGACAATTTCAGAGGAATTCTCTGTGAATCAGTAGAAATTCATGGGGGCTTGGTAGATTGAAGTCCTTTGTGTGTATTTCTATCTCTGTGATGGCCCTCTTGGGGGAAAGGCCCTCGGCGTGAATAAGATTGTGGCCCCAAGGGCGAGTGCCCTATAATTATACTACAATACCCAGGGGACCACGAGGGGGGCCTGGCCCATTAACGCCACAGTGCTGATGGACTGCGGGTAATTGACAGAGCGCATGGAGACAGAGTGCTGTGGAGGCGAACGCCAACAAACCAAATTAAGCCCCTTTCTCATTTGAACACTGGAAAATGTCTGGGGAATTAGGTGGAGATGTTGTGCGGTGTTGGCCTTTCACACATGTGGCATGTAACAGGATAATGTCCGACGTTCACACACAGGTAAATAGCCCGTTTTTGATAAGGTGGGATGTATGGAGTCTGGGTGGTAGATGCATGCACACATTAGCTATACTCCCACTTAAATATAACACAGGCACAGCTTGAAGGAGAGTTTCAAAGCCAAACGCTATCTTTTTCCTTCCACAGAACATGACAGATACATTCAATTGCTTGACATGCAGTCTCCTTTTGATGCACCCATTCAGAACACAAACGAAACATCTTTCCTTCGGCCTGATGTAGAGTATAGACAGCGAGCTACAACCTGGTTTCCATGTAAACGATAAAAGCGAATGTGCGCACGCACGCACCCACGCTGCATTACTATACTTACATGTTAATGGACATTAAGATGCCCTTTTTTCGTACCCTTTTTTAACCCTAAAGTTCCTAAACCCACAGCTGAGTTGTACGTAGTTGCGCGGCGGTGTCACACACTGAAAGGAGCAGATCTGCAAGCTCACAGCACATCACGCAGCAACATGTAAGAGAGAGAGAGAGAGAGATAGAGAGAGAAAGAGAGAAGCTCCATTATATCCAGATGTTTAAGATGGATCAGAAAGAATAAAAAAAAACTGAAATATCACACGTTTACAAAATCATTACAGTTGTATTCTGTAAATTCATGTCAAGCTAGACTCACTACAGCATTTCAGTAATGTATGAATGGCTGCAGTGCATGGGCGGACACGGTCACGCACGCACGCACGCACACGGTCACGCACGCACGCGCACGCACGCACGCACATGCAGAGAGAGCTGGGTCCCATCGTAAATTAATTTAGCTGTCAATCACAGACAGACATGCTGTCTCCAGGCATCAGAACAATGCATCACAACGACACAGTGAAGCACACACTTGTTACCGCACTGTCTGTCTGTCTCTCTCTCTCCTCCTCCTCTCTTGTCTCATCAGTCTCATCATTGCTTTTGTTTGGGGCCCTCCAGCTGTCCCTCGCTCCTTCATCAGTCTGTCTGCTTCATCTCTCTCTCTCTCTCTCTCTCTCTCTCTCTTATACTCTGTGCCTAGAGTGTGCCATTCCTTCCTTATGTTTTCCCCTGTGTTGCTCTGTGATGTCTCCCCTCCCCGTCCATGCTGTGTGTGAGACTCTGACTGGGTGCAGGTGCGCTGAACTGACTATAATGTTTGGACTTGTTTGCTGTTTGGTCTCACGTTGCGTTCCAGGTTGCTGTCCTTGTGTTCCAGTTCCTTGTGTTCCAGGCTGCTGTCCCTGTGTGATCCCAGGGAGGCATATTATATAGTTACGTTGCCATTCCGCCCTGCCAGGTGTGTATTCTAAGTTGTTATTTATCGGGAGTTATTAGTACAGTTCCTGTGCCACTACTCCTTCTCTCTCTGCATTATTGGGTCCGAAGTCGTATCCGAGATGGAACATGACACTCTCTCTCTCTCTCTCTTTCTCTCTGTCTTTCTCTCTGTCTCTGTCTCTATCTCTCTCTCTCTCTCTTTCTCTCTGTCTCTGTCTCTCTCTCTCTCACTCTCTCTCTGTCTTTATCTCTGTCTCTGTCTCTCTGTCTCTGTCTCTCTTTTTCTCTCTGTCTCTCTCTCTCTCTGTCTTTCTCTCTGTCTCTGTCTCAGTCTCAGT
>NC_139714.1:19570038-19587538 GCF_964188405.1 Protomyctophum parallelum
ACCAGGCAACGTTACATAACTTGGACGTCTGTAAATATGGCATGAATATATGCATGTACGGCCATGAATGGATGTGATGTTCTTAAGCAAGACGCCTTTCCGGAGCCGTGAGGTAGGGGTGACAGGGGTCGGCCTATTAGAGCTGACAAGTTTGGGAGATTCCTCCAAAGGTTGTGAGCGGCCCTCAAGGATTGGGGTGGTTGTCAGGCGCCCTCTGGGAATGGGGTGGTTGTCAGGGGCCCTCAGGGAATGGGGTGGTTGTCAGGGGCCCTCTGGGAATGGGGTGGTTGTCAGGGGCCCTCGGGGAATGGGGTGGTTGTCAGGGGCCCTCGGGAAATGGGGTGGTTGTCAGGGGCCCTCAAGGAATGCTTTTTTATGGGTTTCCTTGGTTAAAGCACTGCTTCTCAACGTAGGGTCTGGGAACCCCCCATGGGGTCCTTGAGGGGGTTACAGGGGTCACCCGCTAAATAGTTAGGAATCAAATGGACTCTGAGAGTGTACAAATGTGAACAAATTAACCGTTTCGGGTCCATTTGGTTGCATTTGGACACTCTCAAAGTTACATTGAAACTAACAAGGAGGTTTAAGGACAATAGCGGTGTAATGGCATGCTTGACATGTATGTCATGTATACTTCACATTACTGCTACTTTTCCCAAGTTTGCCATCGATTCATTTTTATTTCCAAATGTGATTCATCAACCTCGCAGGAAAGCGATGGATTTTGTTAATTTCAGCATGGAATGATGACCAAGTACATGCAGAGATTTGTAAACTTGCATGCTTGTCAAAGTTAGGCTATCGCTGTGCATCGTCCCTATTCTGGGGCCAACATTCTGCCAAAATAGCTAGTTTCCCTATGCTAAGTTCAGGTAAGATCATTTGCATGAAATGTAAATTTGCCTTCTGGCAAACAGACAGTAAAACACATCTAAAATGCATACATAAAATACAATAGGACCTACGTAACTCATAAAATCCATTTCAGTAGTTGCTTTTGGCACTCTGGCAACACTGTAAAACAGACACATCCAAAAATGCATACATAAAATTACAATAATCATAAAAATACATTCCCAAAAGCAATTAGCAACAGTGGTTATGTGCTGTGTGGGTCGGGCGGAGAGGCATATTTTATTTAGCTGCCTGAGGAAGATCCTTATTGTGCATGTGTATACGGAGTGCAAGCTATATTATTTATATATGACTCCTGTGAAGTGAGTTATGGTTATGGTCACGTGTGGTTGTGTGTAGTTTCACTTAATTTGGAGGAAGCAGAACTCCTCTAAAGTTCTGGCAGCATATCTGGCAACAGACTTGACCTTTGTAACGCATCAATTTAGAGTGTACATTTAATCTTCTATTCCAGTGGATTGCAGGGAACGTAATAACTTCCATCAAACGGTGAAGAAAAGACATGTACAGCTTCCATCAAACGGTGAAGCAAAGACATGTACAGCTTCCATCAAACAGTGAAGCAAAGACATGTACAGCTTCCATCAAACAGTGAAGCAAAGACATGTACAGCTTCCATCAAACGGTGAAGCAAAGACATGTACAGCTTCCATCAAACAGTGAAGCAAAGACATGTACAGCTTCCATCAAACGGTGAAGCAAAGACATGTACAGCTTCCATCAAACGGTGAAGCAAAGACATGTACAGCTTCCATCAAACGGTGAAGCAAAGACATGTACAGCTTCCATCAAACGGTGAAGCAAAGACATGTACAGCTTCCATCAAACGGTGAAGTAAAGACATGTACAGCTTCCATCAAACGGTGAAGCAAAGACATGTACAGCTTCCATCAAACGGTGAAGTAAAGACATGTACAGCTTCCATCAAACAGTGAAGCAAAGACATGTACAGCTTCCATCAAACGGTGAAGCAAAGACATGTACAGCTTCCATCAAACAGTGAAGCAAAGACATGTACAGCTTCCATCAAACGGTGAAGCAAAGACATGTACAGCTTCCATCAAACGGTGAAGCAAAGACATGTACAGCTTCCATCAAACGGTGAAGCAAAGACATGTACAGCTTCCATCAAACGGTGAAGCAAAGACATGTACAGCTTCCATCAAACGGTGAAGTAAAGACATGTACAGCTTCCATCAAACGGTGAAGCAAAGACATGTACAGCTTCCATCAAACAGTGAAGCAAAGACATGTACAGCTTCCATCAAACAGTGAAGCAAAGACATGTACAGCTTCCATCAAACGGTGAAGCAAAGACATGTACAGCTTCCATCAAACAGTGAAGCAAAGACATGTACAGCTTCCATCAAACGGTGAAGCAAAGACATGTACAGCTTCCATCAAACAGTGAAGCAAAGACATGTACAGCTTCCATCAAACAGTGAAGCAAAGACATGTACAGCTTCCATCAAACGGTGAAGCAAAGACATGTACAGCTTCCATCAAACGGTGAAGCAAAGACATGTACAGCTTCCATCAAACGGTGAAGCAAAGACATGTACAGCTTCCATCAAACGGTGAAGCAAAGACATGTACAGCTTCCAGTGAGTTTCACAGTGTTACAGTTACACTGTAGCGTTCCCATGTGAGCTCACTTGGAAAGAGCGGGAAGGTTCCCTTTCAACACCAGGAAAAGAAAAACAAAGCCCCTTACATTTCGCTGCAGGGAGAAACAACGGCAGCGTTTCATTCAAGTGACACGCTCAAGGACCTCTACCTTAAATGTCCCAGGCAGCATTCTTTTCTGTGCGAGCTCATCTCTGTGTTGGAAAAAAAAATAAAAGGAAAGAAAAGAAGGAAACACACAGGCCTGTGCTGTGTGAGGTTCACGCCGGGTGAGCGGAAGAAAATAAATAAAGCGGAAGGCTTTTTTTGGAACGTGTTTGATCGGGTCCAGTGTCGAGTGTGTAGGAGAGAGAGAGAGAGAGAGAGAGAGAGAGAGAGAGAGAGAGAGAGAGAGAGAGAGAGAGAGAGAGAGAGAGAGAGAGAGCTGTAGAGTAGCTTAACGATGAGGTAAATTAGGGACAGCCTATATGGATGGATGCTTCTGGAAGTGAATCGACCTTTAGCAGAGAGAGAGAGAGAGAGAGAGACAGAGACAGAGAGAGACCATCCTCTCCTCCCCTCCCCTCTCCTCTCCAGTGTTAACCTCAGACATATGGGTACACCTCAATGCCCACCTCCCTGCACAAGTATACAGTACAGTATCTTTTTTTTTTTTTAGCGTTTTGATTAAGAACATACAGTATGGCCCAGGCGGTGGCGTAACCGCCTGGGCCTGGTGATCCAGTCGCAGTGTGCCGCGGGTTCGACTCCCGAGCCCGACACGGCCTTTACTGCATGTCATCCATCCCCCCATCTCTCTCCCGTTTCCTGTCAGCCTACTGTCTGTCCCTTCAAAAAAACAATAAAAGGCGTAAGCCGCAAAAAATATCTTAAAAAAATTAAAAAGAACATACAGTATGATTTTATGCACACGTGCACAAAAAAGATTTACCGTGCGGGGCCCGTCTGAATTGAAGGACTTTCCATTATTCACATTGCGTGTGTGTGTGTGTGTGTGTGTGTGTGCGCGCGCGTGTGTGTGCGTGTGCGTGCGTACGTGCGTACGTGCGTGCGTCTGTGACAGAAAGATAGACAGAGAGAGAAAGATGTGAATGGAAAGCTGGAATATCAGTGGTGGAAAACGTAGGCTATACTCTTTCTTTTGAGGGGATCGGCCTCCTATATGTCCAGCTATTAGTGTGTGTGCACAAACTTTGTCCTACACAAACATTAAATTCCCATTGACAATGAATGGACAATTTAAGTCAGTTTAAACACAAACATTGTGTAACACAAGCATTGATCTGTTTTATTCAACTCTCAACTGTCAGTAAGAAGTGGGCGATGATGTACAATGATAAGAGCGCCCCTCACTTCACACAGGTGTAGTAGTTGTATAGTAGTGTATGTGTGGGTGGACACATGCTGCCAATCACTCACCATAGGTGTTTGAAGGGGCCTTAAGTAGTCTACAACCAATCACAGGAAACAGTGGCAGTCAGCAGTGAACACTCTCTCTTTCGCACACACACACACACACACACACACACACACACACACACACACACACACACACACACACACACACACACACACACACACACACACACACACACACACACACACACACACACACACACACACACACACACACACACACACACACACCCCCAGTCAGGCATGGCGGGGGCATGGGAACTATTATTAATCAGAGAGAGAGGGGGGGGGGGGTTGCACTATGTTTCTACAGATATACCTTCATCATATACATACATAATAATGGGACTGGGGTGGGGGGGAATTAAAGAAAATAGAGATAAATATTGTTATACGACACCTGTTTTGATATTAGCACTAATGGACTGTCCATGGACCATTACTAATACATGTATTATGTTCTTATTATGGGCTGCCGTTGGCGAATATGGTAATTTTGTTTAGGCTATTTGGTGATAATATATTGCACGTCCCCGCTCCCAAGATCCCCATCCCCACTTATCCCCGCTACATAGAAGCCATTGCCTTGTGTACATTTTGTGCATTAGTTCAACGATTACAATCTGACATGCAAATACAATTAATTATGATATATAACTATTTAACCCAACATCAGTCATTTTGAAGGACCAGGCATTAAAGCCAAAATATGAGAACCCCATTGGAAGTAATTAGAGTACTTTACTCAGACCATATAGGCATTCAAAGCCATAAATCATTAAGATAAACTTTGAAAAGAAGAATGCGGAGGTGAACCATTCATTTAGCTTTGGGGAGACCAGTTGTAAAATGTAATAGAGTAAATGTACTCAAACCAAAATGTACCTTTTATCGTACAGGCATGTAAAGCCTTTATGCCAAAAATGTAATTTACCAATCTGTAAATATTAAACCTTAACTTCATGGTATAATGTTAACCTTATAGCTTGAATATGTTTATAGAAAAATCAAGACTTTAAATGAGAGAGTATAAAAAGTACAAGAGTAAAATCACCTGAAAATGAATAATTTACAAAAGTGAATAATAGCGACATCTGAAGGATGGGAGATTTACAAATGGTGAGAGTGTCACAGCTCTTGTTATGAGAAATGCAAAGATTACCGGAGACCGAGTGCAAAAACATGTTATTCCCAGAGAGAAGACAATGGGGCGCCAGTGAAGGTCAGATAAATGAAAAAATGCGTTCAGAGCCAAAGTGACATGGAAGATATGATTTCTGGTTAATAATGGAACATGGCAAGTTGGCAACCATTCACAAACAACCAATGTACCAAATGTATCTATCAACATTTGTCTTGCTTTAGAGACTGAAGGGGAGGAGAGAGACAATATATTGTTAGATTTGTTACTGCATGTGTTATCATGAAAAAGCCAAAGCCTACCTGTCTAGGACAATAGCCAAGTAATTAATACAAGCCAGTGTTTAAAACTTGGATTGTGTGGGTTTTGTGAGAGCATTGCTGGCCATGATGCCTAAGTGTATCTATTTTATTAAAAAAATTACATGGAATTCCTGGCCACACCCCCTACTTCCGCCTGCGTCTTTTCTCGGAGCGTGACTGTTGCTGAACACCTGCCCAGCGACAAGCTTATTTGTTTACAATTGGACACGACATAGTGGCAGCCATTTTTCACTCTGACACTGATGGACTTAGCATCTGATAAAAAACGCATGACAGCTGACAGCTACCACACATATTTTACGGCCTCGCTTCAGTTTGCAACATCCCCACGCACGCTGGAAAGCCTATAAAAGCTGACAGGCTATAAAAGGTTGACAAACAGCTTTCTATCTACGTTCACAAGTCAAACTTGTGTGTCGCTGTGTGGAGAAATCTCAGCCATTTTATTTAAAATATATATTTTTTTCATTGGGGTTTTAGAATGTTTTGGTGTTTGGCAGGGCAGGTTAGATTAGGAATAGGCAGGGTTAGGTGGGGTTAAATTTAAATTTGGTTAGGTTGCATTACGTTTTGTTAGGTTGGGTAAAATTAGGTGAAATTGGGTCAGGTTTATGTAATATTGGGTTAAATTAAGGTGGATTAGGTTAGGTTAAATTGGGTTAGGTTGTTTGGTTAAATTGGGAACAGAGGATAGGTTAGGGTGGGCTAAATTTGTTATAAGGTTGGGTTACATTTGCTTACTGGAGGTTATGGGTTTATTGGGTTATATGTTGGGTTAGGGGGTGGGGTTAAGGTTAGGGTGCATGGGTTACGTTATTGTATAGGTTTGGTTAATTTCTGTTAGGTTTGGTTCATTTGGATACGTTAAGTTGTGTAGTTAAATTGGGTTAGCTTTGGTTCTGTCACGATATGTATCAAAATGGAACCCAAGTGCAGGCAACACAGGCAGAGTAAGTTCAATAGTTTAATAGTGATCAAAACCAAGGGAAAAGGCTTACAACGAAGTATAGCAGGCAGAGGTCAAAACCAAGAAAGCAGTCCAGAACAAATCCAAAAGGGGCAGGCAGAATATCAGAGTCCAAAAACAGGCAGGAGGTCAAAATCCAAACTAGTAAATAATCTAAGAACACTAGGAAAATAGAGAGAACAGGAATGCACACAAGTAACAATGGTTATCTTCTAGCAAGGAATGAGGCAGAATGAGTCCAGTTTTATAGGCGGTGGCTTGATTGTAGAAGTAGGCACAGGTGTGTAATGAGAAGGGAACTGTTGGGATGATGAGGCAGTGGGAGACAGGTGTATGGGTCTGCAGTGTGGCGGAATAGAATGAGGCAGTGGGAGACAGGTGTATGGGTCTGCAGTGTGGTGGAATAGAATGTGGGAGTGGCCGAAGTGGAAATACAGCCAGGGGAAGACTCACACCATGACAGGTTCATTTGGATTGGTTAAGTTGTGGTTTGGTTCAATTGGGTTAGGATATAATAAATGAGGTTAGGATGAGTTGTGTATAGATATTGTGTTAGGTGTGGTTAAATGATCCCACTGTGTAGAATTATTTGTGCCAATCAGAGAGAGAAAACAGAAGAATAGACAGGCTACCGTATGTGTGTGTGTGTGTGTGTGTGTGTGTGTGTGTGTGTGTGTGTGTGTGTGTGTGTGTGTGTGTGTGTGTGTGTGTGTGCGTGCATGCTTGCGTGAGTGTGTGTTTCATATATGATCTGACCTGGTGGTCACCTGATCCTTCAAGGGTGTGTTTCCATGGAATCTATGTCACATGCTGCTCCACTGTACACACGCACGCACGCACGCACGCACGCACGCACGCACGCACGCACACACACACACACACACACACACACACACACACACACACACACACACACACACACACACACACACACACACACACACACACACACACACACACACACACACACACACACACACACACACAGGGTCTCGCTGCAGTGTGTGAGAACAGGGAGGCAGAGAGGAGGGCAATTTGAGAATATCATAATATTGGAATTAATAACAAATAGTCCTGGGAACTGAGCGCATAACTCCTTCTGGAGAAATATTTACCATTGCTTTCTCACACACGCACACGCACACAGCCACATACGCACGCACGCACGCACGCACGCACGCACGCACGCCGCACGCACGCACGCACGCACACACACACACACACACACACACACACACACACACACAAACACACACACACTTTAACTGCATGATCATCTGGGCATATTTTAAATCTTAGTGGAAAATAACTTCTAGCCCAAACGTGATGTGCATACACAAGACCATGCAATACAATTGCTTCGGCGGCAGTCATTTCACTTCTGTGTCACCTCACGGTAGACAGTATGTAGGAAATGTCCATATTGCCAATATTTGACCATATTGGTCCAATTTAGTATTTTTTTATTCCAGGATTTCACCCATGCAGTGTCAATTATCTAATGTAATCCTGGGTGCTACACTTCCTCTGCCAACCTGGGGAGTCCAAGCTGCTTCTTTTCACCTGATAGGGGGGCATTTCCCCAGCCGGACTTGACGCATGGAAGGAACACGTTATTCCGACCAGATCCTTTCCCTTACATCAGGCGCCCCGGCTGGCCAGGGGGAGGTAGTTTAGAGACCAGGTTTACTGCATGTTTTTTGTGAGGGTACGTACCCTATAGAGCGTCGCAGTCTCGCCCCCCCCTCGAGAGACCCGGAAAATAAATCGCCGTTCATTTTCCTCATAGGCATTTCTTAAAGTATTTATTTAAAGATGGTTACGCCGCGGACAAAGCCAACTCGGATCGTGACAAATCATGACAATGAACACAATATTTTGGGCCGATCAAATCATTAGAAAGAAGAAAATAAAGGCAGGAGTCAACACTATTTGTTTTGTTTTTCTTCTTATACATTATTTGATCGGCCCAAAACATTGTGTTCATTGTCATGATTTGTCACGATCCGAGTTGGCTTTGTCCGCGGCGTAACCGTCTTTAAATGAATACTTTAAGAA
This sequence comes from Protomyctophum parallelum, assembly GCF_964188405.1. Classification (NCBI taxonomy): domain Eukaryota; kingdom Metazoa; phylum Chordata; class Actinopteri; order Myctophiformes; family Myctophidae; genus Protomyctophum; species Protomyctophum parallelum. Next base: position 19,578,485 of record NC_139714.1, read on the forward strand.
ATGCCATGGGAAAAATGCATTGGGATTTATTTCCTGGGCCACTCGGTGTTCTGAAAGGGGGAGGGACTGCGACGCTCTATTGGGGACACGCGGGAAGAACATGCAAACTATACTATACAAAGCTCCGCCTTTGACACTGTAGACCACTGAGAGACTAGAGCACTGGGTGGGGATCAATGATGTGGCACTGGACTGGCTGAGGTCCTACCTCACGGGCAGGAGTGTCTCCGTCATCCTTAGAGAATAGAGACAGCACCGGATTCCTCCTCCCATCCACTTGCATTAAGTTGCTCAAAAGCGCATGAGGCAATTTCACTCCTAGGAACAAGTGCATTCTGGGATGGATTACCCCAATAACATGAACGCGCTGGTCGTTGACTATCATTGTGCCGTTTGTGCGCGTTCACGTATGAAACATTCGTTCACAGTTGTTACAGTCTATGCATGGCCCCAATAACACGAACGTGCGCAATGATAGTCAACGGACCAGCTCTGGCTCGAGCTGCAATACCAAATTCGGCCACTATGTCCATTTCGCCTCAGGGTTTCCTCCGGGTGCCGTCTCTATTCATATATACTCTAAGCCGTCATCATTGGAGAGGGTTCCTCTTCTCGAGCCCCTTTCACGTGCTTCCCATCGGGAACATCATTCACACCCATGACATACATTTCCACGGACGATACCCATGCTCTATGTGCCACTAAAACCAGGTCCAGGCAATATGTCACGCATACTGGCCTGCCTATTCGATATCAAAGACTGGATGACACAGAATCTTCTCCAATTAAACCAGTCAAAAACTGAGATTATTTTATTTGGCCCCCCTTAGCTTAACCCTTGCACTACACTCACAACTCTCCGCTAATGTCACTCATGCAGCCCGTAACCTGGGGGTGATTTTTGATTCAGACCTCTCTTTCAATAAACAGGTAACGACAGTCGTCCAATCCTGTTACTTCCAGTTAAGGAACATAGCCAAAATCAAGCCATTCCTCTCAGCCCGGGGACCTCGATGGTTATTCACGCCCGCATATAATCACGTCTCGATTACTGCAATTCCATCTACTCTGGCCTTCCGAAGAAAATTACATCCCGTCTACAGTTAATACAGAACTCTGCTGCTCGTCTACTGACTAACACAAAGAAACAGGACCATATAACACCAATACTTGCAGATCTTCACTGGCTGCCGGTGAGCGCCAGATGTGATAAAAAAAATTCTACTAATTACGTTCAAAGCCCTAAATGGGCTGCCTCCATCTACATCTGTGAGATGCCTTCCCTCTCTAAATCCGGGCGCATCCTTAGATCCTCGGATAAGGCCCTCCTGGATGTCCCTCGGACAAACCTAGTTACCCGGGGTGACCGGGCTTTTGCTGCTTGGGCACCCAGACTGTGGAACGCACTGCCAGTGCACATAAGGGTTTAAGTCACGTTTGAAAACCCAACTTTACACAGAGTGTTTTTTAACTGTTTTATAGCCATTTGTATATACATTCTTGTTTTTGGTTTTTGTGCCATTTTCATTTTGTTATTGTTTGTCGTTTCTTGTTGTTTTTTAATCTTGCTCTGTGCAGCACTTTGGAACTATGCGCTGTACAAATAAAGTTCATGTCATCATATCATAGTGTTTGTTCCTAATATCATGGCCAGTATCATGGTCAGTATAGTAGTGGGAGTCAGATGCTGTATCCATGTAAAATCTGACTTATATAGTTATAATTAGAAATATAGACCTATCAATATGTGAGGAATATTGTGTATCATGGTAACAATCACATTCATAGCAGATATCATCCATAACAATATAAATATATACTGTATCATAATGTCAGTACTTGACCTTACGAAGACATACAGTCCGTTCATGTCTTCAACCAATCTACTGACAGGTCAAAGGTCAAGATAACATCCATCTATACATCGGTTCATCTGTCAGTCCGTCCGGCTGTCCATCCTCCCTTCCGTCGGTTACCCCCTCTCTCTCTCTCTCTCTCTCTCTCTCTCTCTGCCTCTGTGACCTCTGTTTGACCTCTAGCAGGATGACAGTGTCAGCACCGGGTGGCATTTACAACCCATTCCAGACACACTCAGAACACCTTATTACAAGCAGGGCAAAGGTTGTCCGTGTGTGTGTGTGTGTGTTTGTGTGTGTGTGTTTATGACCCCCCCCCCCCCCCCACCTCATGTGCGCACAAGCAAACACACGCACGCACACAAACACGTAGTGACCTCACATGACATGCCATATATTTGAGCGATCATCTGTGAAGGTAGGGCAGTTATTTATCTGACACAGATGAGACCTATCCAATGTGATATTTGCGTGCGTGCGTGCGTGCGGACGGACGGACGGACGGACGGACGGACGGACGGACGGACGGACGGACGGACGGACGGACAGACAGACAGACAGACAGACAGACGGACAGACGGACAGACAGACAGACAGACAGACAGACAGACAGACAGACAGACAGACAGACAGACAGACAGACAGACAGACAGACAGACAGACAGACAGACAGACAGACAGACAGACAGACAGACAGACAGACAGACAGACAGACAGATTTCACATATATATATTATATTATATATATATTACGCAGGTGACGTCATCTCCATGAAAGTGCTGCAATTCCACATTTCGCCAGTAGGTATAGTGGCAGCTTCAATGTTGGATAGCCTTACTGGGGGCTTGGTTCCACAGTGTAGGAGCCACCATGCACTGCAAAGGCCCGGTCAAGTGTAGTCATTAGTCTGTCAGAGATGGGTGATGGGTGACTATATATACATCAAAACATTTAGTTTTTCTACTTTTGATTGGCTTTTTTCTAGGGATGTCCCGAACACGTTTTTTTGCCTCCCGGTCCGATTCCGATCATTTGATTTTGAGCATCCGTCGATAACGATTTTATTCTGATCCGATATTTATATTTTATAGAACACAAAATGATGCCATATCACAATAGTACAATATCCCAAATCACAGACAATATCCAGTCTAATATCATGATATGGATATAATATTGATACTATAGGGATGTTCGGATCACGTTTTTTGGCCCCAGATCTGATTCTGATCATTTGAAAATGACGTGATCGGCCCCGATTTCCGATCACACGATCCGATCGACAACCCTACTTTTTTCACTATATTTCAAATATGTCTTACGTGGTTATTTCTTAATTTGCCCTTTCCGTTCCTAGAAATCAGTCAAAAGTGCAATATTTGTCTGTGAAATAATGTAGTGGAGTCAAAGTAATAAAATTATCCAAATACTAAAGTAAAGTATTTGCCTGTACTCAGTATACAGTACTCAAGTACGGTAAATGTATTGTGACCGCTCCCCACTGGCGTCAGAACACAACAAGTGACACACACCGAGCCCAGCACTCAAGACTTAATCACCAGATGAAAAGATACATGGTGTAGCTGTATAGCACTTAGTGGCTCATAAGGACCCCTGTGGGAGTAGACACGCACGCACGCACGCACGCACGCACACACGCACGCACGCACACACACACACACACACACACACACACACACACACACACACACACACACACACACACACACACACACACACACACACACACACACACACACACACACACACACACTCACACACTTTTGCAAGGAATCAACATGCCAAGTGTTTAAGTGAACTAATGCTGCGTTCACACTCTTGCAGCTAAAAAGATACAGGCTATCCTTCCTTCCACACACACACACACACACGCTCACGCTCACGCTCACGCTCACGCTCACGCTCACACTCACACTCACACTCACACTCACACTCACACTCACACTCACACACACACACACATTTGAATTATTTTATTTGGTCCACACTTTAAAAGGAAAATGCATAAGGACACAAACAGTATGGGTGCAGTTATGTTACAATCACAAGCCTATGACACATGTTTGGAATCATGATACAGCATAGGGTTGGGTGACGATACGAATACATCGTCAATCGCGAATATACGAATCCAATCGCCGAATATTTTTATTAGGCGATTTCTCGGGACGATTTAGCCTAGATAACCTGTAAAGTGTGAGCAACATGTGGATCAATTTGGCCCAGCAAAGTAGTAACAGCGGCCGGGTGGAAATCACCTCCTCCCGTTATAATGGTATGCTCCCACAGTCCCGACTCCCCGCACTCAGAACTGTCAGCAGCCAGCCTCGGGCACCGCCGCACGGCACTTACGGCAGCCTGGCTGGGAGCTGAGGGAGGCTGTAGCCTACATGTTGTTTAAGCTCCGGAGTCCGGAGTCCAGACCCATGCAGTTTAATAATATACAGTCACAACAGAATGCACACTGCTGTCTCGTGTCTCATCACAATCCCAATGCGCCACCCGTGAGTGGCGGGGGGGAAATAAAAAAAAACTGTCTACTAGTGTTAGTGTATAGGCACGGGGATCATTCATTAGCTTAGCGCTTAGCTTAGCGTGTAGCCAATACTGGTGCAACCCACTGATTGAACTTCATCTCCGCCTGTAATCTAAGTTATTTTTATTGACAACGTGAACGGACCCCGACACCAGCGCTGCAAAAATAGACAGATCTACAAGCTCTCAACGCGTAGCGAACGGCACTGCAAAAACAGGCAGGACGCGACGCCTTGAGAGCCTGTGTGGATCAGCCCGGCTGCAGCAGCTTGTCGGCTCCGCTGCTCAGTGCTCCGCTCCGAGCCTCCGACGACCGGACCGGGGAGGGAAGGGAGCAAGTTACCCTGGCTGCGCTGCAGTCTGCAGAAACAGACTGATCTACAAGCTCTCAACGCCTAGCGAACGGAGCTGCGAAAACAGGCAGGACGCGGCGCCTTGAGAGCTTGTAGATCTGGCTTTTTTGCGACCTGCAGTGAGCTGTTCTCACTCTACTTTTATGACACGAATACATCGTCAATCGGCGAATATTGGTCAGACGATTGGCGGTTGAAAAAAATTGGCATATCGCCCAACCTTAATACAGCATGCAAGAATGTCACTCAGCAGCGTCTCTGATAGCCATATTCGTTCACACGACGGTGCTCAGGACTAGGCTTAGTCTCATATGGTGGCATAGACAGTACAACAGGGACAGTACAACACCTCGCAAGTCCTTCTGCCTCATCCTATGGACACTCCAAGCTGTCGAGAGTTCGAAACGCTCCCACAAACGCTCCCACGCTGTGGGCATGTCCCAGGCTGGACCATCAGAGAGAACGGAGCCGTCTCACACCGCCGCCCGGTGACAACACGCGGCGTCCGCTTGCCGTAGGGAAGTTGCCGACTCACCGGGTCTCTCCCGGTGACGCTGCACCCCCCATACTCCCTAGCCGCTCTCATGGGCCTGGAAGTCCACACACCGCTGCCCCGATGGCGGACCGACACACCGTGGGGAAGTCACCGGGTCCACTGCCTCTCCTCCCGGCACCTGTTGTTCACGGGAGGGACCAACAGGCAGCGTAGTAGACTACGTCTCTGGGTACATCTTGACGTGATATCCTGACACACAGCCACCGCCACAGGAGTTGCAGAAGTTCCAAATGCTGTACCCACTAACGATCGTAGTTAGAACGGGTGCGGTTGTTAGATGTTAAAGAACAAGCAAAGTTGGCGTCCACCGGCGTTTCCACCGTGCCGCCATTGCTGCGCGTGCGCACACACACACACACACACACACACACACACACACACACACACACACACACACACACACACACACACACACACACACACACACACACACACACTTTTGCAAGGAATCAACATTGCAGCTAAAAAGATACAGGCTGTCCTTCCTTCCTCACACACACACACACACACACACACACACACGTTTGAGGCTGCTACAAAAGCTACACCAGCGGCTTCAAAGCTACAAAAAAGTTGAGCTGGTTTCAGAATTCAGCTACAAAGCTACAGATATGCTGTGTAGCTTTGCATCTCAGTCAGTGTGAACCGAGGGGCAAACCCCCTTCGCTGGAATTGAAGCTCACTTTACGCATGGTTTCTCGTTCAGCCTGCTGTTCCTATTAATGGCCCATGCAGCAAATGTCGCTATTTCACCTATTTCACCTCATTGACTCGTATTGAGATTAGTCACCTGGTCTTGCGACCAGGTGACTAATCTCAATACGAGTCAATGAGGTTTTGGGTGGACTACTGATTGTATGACCTTAGTAAACCTTTACATAAACACTTTTATTTTCAATTGCTAGTATTTTAAAGTATTTTTGAAATCATCATGATATGCATTTAGTAAATTTTGGTCCCATACATTTTAAAATGGATGATAAAGTAGGGTATGTTTCTAGGGTTTCTACTGGTTCTATAGCGAGTGAAGACCTGCCCACACTGTGGTTGCAGCCAATTAATTTCCGTTTACATTTTGGACCGGATATAGAAAGATGGCGGATAGCTGAAAAACAGGTTTCATTTACGATCTGTAGAAACCAATGGCGTAACGCTGTCAATATTATTTTAAGGTCTATGAAGTGAATGCAATAATAAAGTATAGAACCAGTAAGACGCACTGAGGGCGAGAAGCAACCTTGAGGTTGCGTGCCGTGCACGCATCCGCCTGGGTGACAGCAGACTGCTGGGCGAGGGGGTCAAATCCACATATGGAATGAATTCTGTACTGGTGTCTTGAGTGTACAGGGTTTGATGAGGTCAGATCAACATATGGAATGTCAGATGGAGATCTAATGGTGGCAGCGGGGGCAGTGTCTTGAGTGTACAGGGTTTGATGAGGTCTGGCCATATATGGAGCGTATCTTCAGTGTACAGGGTTTGATGGAACTGGCAATATATGGGGCGTATCTTGAGTGTACAGGGTTTGATGAGGTCAGATCAAAATATGGAATGTCAGAACAGATCAGCTCCATATATGGAGACCTAAGGGTGGCAGCGGGGGCAGTGTCTTGAGTGTACAGGGTTTGATGAGGGCCCAGATATAGGGCCGGGCCTTAACGGGATAGTTCACAATTTTTTAACTTAAGTTGTTTGAAATACTTGCCATTAATATAGTGGTTGCAACAGTATTAATTGATTGCCTGAGTCCCGTGGTGGGAGTTTTGGTGAATATTAAGTAGTTCCGGTCATTTTGTGGGGGGCACTGGGGCCACGCATTGAATGTTGACCTATTTCTAAAGTATTGGCGCAACTTTCATTCAACTTTGACCCTTCTATCACATGGAGCTATTTTTTTGGGCGTAGTGTTATGGACACAAAAAATGAACAAAAGTTGAACTATACGGTAGAAAATTTAAATAGGTCAACAATACAAATGAGAATTTGTGAATTAATTTACTTTTAATGCGTGGCCCCCAGTGCCCCCCACAAAATGACCGGAACACACTTCACTTCACCAAAACCAGAGCAGAACTCCCACGGGACTCAGGCAATCAGTGAATACAGTTGCAACCACTATATTAATGTCAGTATTTCATACAACTTAAGTTAAAAAAATTCGGAACTGCCCCTTTAATTTTCGGGCCTGTTGAAACTCTAGTTTTCGCATATATTTTTTCGCATTTATGGAGATGGCAAGATATGGAGGCGTGATGTCTCGAGGGGTGACCATATATGGAGGTGTGACCAACCGATCGACTGACGGGAAATGCAGGTTTTCATAGTAAACCTACGGTCGCAATAACAGAAATAGTAAAGTTAAAGCCTCCAAAGTGTTCTCGAGCACAGTACTTGAGTAGACATCTCAGACGAGCCCTCCATCGTCGTTTCCAGTCATCCCGGTTCTCCATACATCTGGCCAGTTCGGTATACTTTGCACTCCTGCGTCGTTCTTGAGTACATCAACGTATGTTAGTGTGGGGCGTCCTCGTGATCGATGCCCGTGTGTTGGTTCCCAGAGCACCAGTTTGCTGGCTGGCAGTTCTTGATGCCTTTGGCAGTGTCCCGCTAGTCTCATTCTCCTGGCTGCTATTTTCTGTCTCACCCTTGGTAATCCCTCATACAGAGTCTTGTTAGTAATATGTACATTCTTGGTGATGTTAAAGGGATATTTCACTTTAAAAAAAAACGTTTGGTCATTTCATCGTCTACTCAGGCTTATGTGAACAGCCCAGACAGTTTTTAAGTTGCTTCAGTCAGTATTTAGATTCATTCATTCATTTTAGCTGCCCCGCCCCCTTCCTATACAAACCCATTATAACTTAAAACTCCATTTTAACCATGATAGATTCATCGAAAACACCCGACCTATGTCCTTCTAATACGTGAGCCGTGGATTGTCATTTACTGTTTTCATTTATTTTTAATAATTATTTTTGTGAGGAGGAGCTGGGCAACTGGAGCTGCAGGGCAGCAGGAGGTTCTATACCAAAATAATTATTACCTATTAAATAACCTATTAAATCACGTATTAATAGAACAATATCAGTGAACAGAAAATAATTTAGGTGTTTTTGATGAATCTATCATGGTTAAAATGGAGTTTAAGTTATAATGGATTTGTATAGGAAGGGGGTGGGGCAGTTAAAATGAATATCAAATATCTAATTACTGAATAAAGCAACTTAATAACTGCCCGGGGTGTTCACATAAGCCTGAGTAGACGATAAAATTACCAAAAGTTTTTTTGAAAGTGAAATATCCCTTTAAGTACTGCACGCAGCATTCTGGTGTAGCACCCGTCAAGGGACTTCTGCAGGGTTGGCTTCAGGGTCCAGCATTCACTGCCGTATAGGAGAACAGACTCCACTGTTGCGTAGAAGTTGAGTTTGATTTGATGGGGAGATTGGAGTTCCGTATACACTGGTCTTGCCATTCAGGGCCGCACGTTACTTTCAGATCTTGCTCAGTTGAGTTGACCCATGAGCCCAGGTACTTGAAGTCCTTGACTCCCTTCAGCACAGTGCCTCCTGTTGTTGTGAGAGGTGGATGTTCCGGTGAGATGTTACAGGTGATTACCTCTGTTTTCTTGGCGTTTAGCCTAAGGCCAACATTGGCACACTCCAGCTCCACTCTGTTCAGGAGTTCCTGATCTTGTTCCACGTTGTCGGAGAGCAGGCTGATGTCACCCGC
>NC_139714.1:19592538-19597538 GCF_964188405.1 Protomyctophum parallelum
GTTTCTCACTGGGCGCTTTTCTATAGTACTGAAAACTGGAAATAATAAAAAGTCACCCCATTTTGTGTTGCCTAGAACTGGAGGTCTGACAAAAAACAGTAACAATATGAAGTACAGCTTCGTGATGTCACTGAGATGTACTTGTTACTGTTACTATTTTTTTTTCTTCAGACCTCCAGTTCTAGGCAACACAGAATGGGGTGACTTTTTATTATTATTTCCACAACAGGTATATTAATGACAGTAAAATGTTGAAAATGAGTGGTATCCTGTAGTCACTATTCGTTGATTCACTGGGATACCAAAAAACATAAAAAAAAAAGGTTTCTCGCTGTTCTCGGGTTGAATATTGATATGCGATTAAAATGCGATTAATCTAGATTAATTAATCGCAAAGCCTCTGATTAATTAGATTAAAATGTTTTAATCGAGTCCCAGCTCTAATATATATATATATATTTTTTTTTTTCAAATAGCTTTTTTGGCATGAATGTAATAACTACAGTGTTGCCAAAGCATGAAATGCAGCAGAAAACTAAACAAAATAAAATAAAATATAACTCTAGGGTGAAAAGTGGTGTGTTTGTGCGTGCATGTGTGTGCGGCGCACGTGCTGCCAGCAGTGAGTCATGGCGTTTCGGCTCAATCAGAAGAGTCCAGGGATCACGACAGTGTCCAGGAAATGGGTACTCATCTGACCAACAACTGATTTCCAAGAACTATCCTGTGACATTTCACTGATCTCACTGAATACATATTGTACACAAGTGTGTGTGTGTGTGTGTGTGTGTGTGTGTGTGTGTGTGTGTGTGTGTGTGTGTGTGTGTGTGTGTGTGTGTGTGTTTGTGCGTGTGCTGTGAAATGGGATTTTCTGCGTAATGATTTAAAGGTAAGTATATTTTGATGCCAATACTTCTTCCAGTGGAGAGGAGAGGAGATGAGGGTTAGGGAGAGATCATTCGTGCTCAGTTACGCGCCGTATATACTGACAGTTGCCATGGCTACCACATCCAAGCGTCGGAGCGTTTTGGGGAGGGGAGGGGCTCGGAGGTTGAGGGGTGTGTGCCTCGTCGACCAATCGGAGCCCGTGTTTTGGATCATTTTTTCCCACACATGCGGTGGACATGAGTCCAGCCACCATTAACGAGGTTACACAACCAAAGCGGCTGTTATACGCCCCCCCCCCCCCACACACACACACACACACACACACGTGGATCAAAGCCAGGGCCAAAATACTGTAGTCGCGCAGACATTACATAATTCCTACAGCTGACAGAAAGAGGCAAACAGTGTGTCCCATGTCCTTTTTCAGCGTAAACAGCACACAGCTGTGGCAAATACCGTTTGGAATGGGTCACATGTCATAAATTCAGGCCCCAGACTCACGGTATACATGTGCTTAGCCGAGAGTCGAGCCAGGCTGCACCGATCACATTTTATCACTTGTCTGATACACGTGCGCCAAAAGCACGTCCGCCTCACAGAGACAAAATGTTCTACTGTCAAAAGAGCCATTATTGTCACGGGCCTCAGCCCATGCAGGCCTGCTCCTCTGACTCTGATGGCCCCGAGGGCCATCACCTGTGGGGACCAGCTGAGCCTGGTTGGGTGATGAGTGACTTATTTCATTTTAAACCATAGATATATCCTTTTTTTTTAATCACACCCGTGTGAAATGAGGGGCGATCTTATCATTATACATCATCATACTGTACACATCATCTCATGAACACCTGACTTTATGTGATTGATTAGCCGATTTGCTCGTCTACATATGACGTAAGTTTCTCCTTTCATTGTCAATGGCAAATAGGAGACATGTGTGGACAGAAGCTGTATATATATAACACCTGTGGGAAGTGAGCGGCGCTATAATTATTATATTATTATATCAATAATTATTGACCTTTTATATACCAACCTTGAAACATACCGTAGTTATACCTCACCAAGAATGGTGGACCCCTATTGGCCAGGGGTTTCCACCGACATACCGACAGCCCATTTGCTCAGACACATAAGACGTACATTCTCCATTCATTGTCAATGGCATTTAATGTTTGTGTTAAGACAGAATATACACTGTTTATAGGAGGGCTAAATAGATGCCTGATTTTCCGCTGCAGATCATTGGAGCGCTGTGTATCAACGTGAGGGCGGAAGTGCGGTAGGCACGCTACGCCCAGAGCCATAGAGTATAGGCAAGAGTTCACTTCATGGGGCCAGTCCAATGGCGGCTCTTCTACATATAGACTTGTATTGGTTTGTCCCTATATTTGAAGGCTTCAAATATAGGGACAAAACGGAAGTTTATGGAATGCAGTCTATGGGCTCGCGCGAGTACATGAACCACGTGACCGAGCTGTTTTCTGCCCCCTCAATACCGCAACTCTTCTATAGATGGCTCTGACATGTAAATATGAAATAAATGCTTAAACATGTAGCTATAGGTGTAATGTCACAGAAGTGAACCTTTCAAGCCTGTTTTCTCAACTCGCTGTTTTCTGCACCCATTGCAAACATCCTGATGCCACTCACTAGCTAGCACGTTCTCTGCCCGGGGGTGGGAGGGTCTGGAAGGAGCTTGTGATTGGGTGAGACGGGCCGTCTGTGGGGTAGGGAGGGGACGAGGATTTACTATTCTGTGCCTGTCAGGTCGCAACTGGGACAGGGCTGAGTCGGCTCAAGGGAACTTTGCAACGTTCCACATGACAAATCGCGGTTCCCAAAGTGGGGTACAAATGGACCCTAACGGTACATGTCAAACTGGGGGTCCTTGAAATTGAACGGGTTGAGAATCTCTGCTAGAGCCGTAGAAATCTTCTCTTATGGGAGTCCATGTCCATTGACTGTCTCATGTCTATATAGTGCAGCTGTGGTTCCCAACCCTTTCTGGATCAAGGCATATACCGTAAAGGCATGTCTTATCAAATGGGGGCTAATTAGTGTCAATGTCCTTGACATGAAAACGTTTTGGAGGGGGCACGGTGGCACAGTCGGTATAGTGCTGTCGCTTCACAGCTAGAAGGTCCTGGGTTCGATTCCCGCTCGGGACGCTGTGGGTGCTGGTGGCGTGTTTCCTCCTCCGCGTCATCAGTGCCCATACCCGAAGGCAGGGTTGGCGAAAGGGCCTTTCTGTGTGGAGTTTGCATGTTCTCCCCGTGTCCCCTAGGGTAGGTACCCTCACAAAAACATGCAGTAATCCTGGTCTCTAAACTGCCTCCCCCTGGCCAGCCGGGGCGCCTGATGGAGGGGAAAGGAACTGGTTGGAATAACGTGTTCCTTCCAAGCGCTATACGTCCAACCAGGGAAACTCCCCCCTGTCAGGTGTAAAGGAGCAACTTGGACACTCAGGCATGAAGGAAGCATGAGTTCAAGTCCGTTGCTCTCCCCTTGTCCCCCATATATGGGGACTAGGTTGGCGGAGGGCGTGTAGAGCCCAGGATCACATTAGATAATTGACACAGGGGTGAAAAATGGGTTACAAAAAATTGTGGGATAAAAAAAAAAAAAAACAACGTTTTGGAACCACTGCTTCAGCGTGCCTCTCGCGGCCGGCGCCCGTCCGCCGCGGTCTAAAACTATAGGGCAAAGGTCTGCGTCATCGTTAGGGTCACGGCTATCAGAGCACTCTCTAGTCCTCCAATGAGGCCTCAGTGTGAACCCGGTACGGTCTGTATGTGGTCAGTGGTCCTCAAGGTGGGGTACAGCCTGCAGGGACCCCCATGGGGCTCCTTGATGTGGTTCCAAATGGACCCTTTACAGGTCCGTATAACTCTGACCCTCACAGTTACGTGAGGGTCACAAGCGTATACCGTATTTACGCGAGCTAGAGTTTGTTACGCGCATGCTCATTTCGCCCGCGACTCACCAGACCTGGATACTGGATTAGCTTCTTTTTTTAACGCTTGCGTTTGTCGCGTCTCCTCTTGAGCAGACCTGGAGGAGACCTGTCGTTGATCCAGACCATGGAGGAGACCTGGAGGAGACCTGTCGTTGATCCAGACCTGGAGGAGACCTGTCGTTGATCCAGACCTGGAGGAGACCTGTCGTTGATCCAGACCTGGAGGAGACCTGTCGTTGATCCAGACCTGGAGGAGACCTGTCGTTGATCCAGACCTGGAGGAGACCTGTCGCTGGTCCAGACCTGGAGGAGACCTGTCGTTGATCCAGACCTGGAGGAAACCTGTCGTTGGTCCAGACGACGACGCCTGCGTTCCTTGCTTCCCCGTTTCAAAAGCCCTTTGTGGAGGTCCTTCAAAATAAAAGCTCAGAGATGCAGCTGAAGCGCTGATCTGAGATCTGATCTGAGTATATTGTCACACAGTTAGCCTGCAGTCAAAGTCTAATCTGTGTGACACTTCCAAGCAAGAGTCAACCAATTAACTCATTGCACCCGGTCTCCCTATACACACACAGACGCACTGACGCACGCATACGCGCACACGCACACACACACACGCACACACACGCACACGCACACACACAGTGCATCTACAGTATTATGTCCCCAGGCAGGCTGCAGTTCTCCGGCCGGCCACAAGAGGCTCTCTGACATCTGCATGCTGAGAGGAGGGGCGTGGCAGTCTCTGCACTGATCCAGGTCAACCAGTTCCTTGTGGTGAGGAGAGTACAGCAGTGCTCCCTACCAACACGCACGCACGCACGCACGCACGCATGCAAGCGTGCGTGCGTGCGTGCGTGCGTGTGTGCATTTGTGCGTGTGTGAGTGCGTGCGTGCTTGCTTGCGTGCGTGCGTTATGCTCAGTCATAACTATAACTAAATGAATAAATAAGTAAGTATAAAGCAATTGCGTGTTGGAGGGGTGCCAGAGGCAATCACACACTATGTGCACATGCACACAGGCACAGGCACACGCACATGCACGCAGGCACAGGCACACGCAACCCTGTGATTGATGCTGCCAACGTTTGATGCGCACGTACCCTTCCTCTTCAGCATCAGAAAGGGTTAGATCTGAGCCCCGCCCACCTGT
>NC_139714.1:19602538-19654921 GCF_964188405.1 Protomyctophum parallelum
TGAAGTACGGTAAGCCTTACTGGCTTTTTACGGTAAGGGGTAAAAAGCAAGTATACAAGGACAAATATGGTAGCCTATTAAGTACTTGAGTAGGCCGACTAGTTCACTGAGGACACCCATGGAGTTCACAGCTGGCGAGCCGTAACGCTATTGGATGACTTGAGTTGACTGGTAGTGGTGGCTCGCTTTGGAGTCTGAACGGAACTGAGCGCCTTTGATCGCGCCCTCGCTAGAACGGCAGAGAGAGAGAGAGAGAGAGAGAGAGTCAGACAAGTGGAAGCTTGTTTCCTTTCAAGACCGCTTTGAATCCCGATATTTTATTGTTTCCCATTTGGCAGGGGTGTGCGGCGTGTGTGTGTGTGTGTGTGTGTGTGTGTGTGTGTGTGTGTGTGTGTGTGTGTGTGTGTGTGTGTGTGTGTGTGTAGTGTGGCCTGCGCCTCGCTCACTGACATGCTAATGGCAGGTTTTTATCTGCCGCAGATGTGTGCTCTCTTAAAACACACGCGCACACACACACACACACACATATCGCGCCACCGAGTGGCGCGATACGAGCTTGTAGGTCTGCTATTTTTTGAAAAATCGAAGAACGACTGACATTTTTAGAATCTGATCTCAGGTCAGAATGGGTTCATCAGACCAGTGTGTGTCCAGTGGAAACCTCGTATGAATCTGATCTCAGGTCAGAATGGGTAGATCCGCTATTTCTTTTAAATCGTGAAAATGTGGAGCAAATCTTTGAATATACTAATGGCGGTCCACGGCCAAATACAGATCATTCTGGGGGTCCTTGGCATGAAAAAGGTTGAGCAACGCTGATTTAGAAACATATAGGTTTAATCGGCCTCAGGTCTAAATCGGTAAAAATGGACATATAAGGTTTCTGGCCGACAGACCAAAATAGTCGGGCCTGGCCTCTCACTTCAATGCGTTCCTCTGGCCCGCGGAGTTCCACAGGGCTCCTCAGCAGAGCCCTGCTGAGTCATGGTGTGATGTGTGTCCCTCCCTGTAATTTGCTCCACTTGCCGGCCCTCACGGAGCTACCGGGCCCCCGAGCATCCCCCCCCCCCTACCCCACCCACCACACCACAATACATGAAACGCTGGGACCACAGCTGTTCTAGAGGATGGGGGATCACTCCCAGATGGCCGTGTGTGTGTGTGTGTGTGCGTGTGTGCGTGTGTGTGTGTGTGTGTGTGTGTGTGTGTGTGTGTGTGTGTGTGTGTGTGTGTGTGGTGTGTGCGTGTGTGTGTGTGTGTGTGTGTGTACGCATGTGCATGGGCATGGGTTCACATTCTGGCACATTAAACTCACATTAAGAGTGAAGTATAAAAAAAACCTGCTACATGAGGTCGAACACCAGTTGACGTTTGGTAATGATGACGCACGCACGCACGCACGAACAAACGCACGCACGCACACACACACATGTACACACCGTCCGTGCATAATCCATTATTGCGGCCATCTATCTATAATTCTCATCCATCTATTATAGGAGTTATTTTAGTTTTGAATACTTTGTTTTCCAATACATATATTTGATATTGCTGTATTTAATGTATATTATATTGTTGATTGTTGAGGACATTGAAAATGAGGGCCCGCCCCAATTGTACTCAGAGCTTAAATAAAGGTTATGATGATGATGATGATGATGATGATGATGATGATGATGATGATGATGAGAGTGATTATTTTAGCATCGTATTTGTATTAAACTGTGCTCTTCTGTGCTTTTTAGTTTTGCAAACTGTTAATAAAGTATTAAATAAATCAACCGTTTGATTGTACTCAATTACCATGTGTTGTTCTTGCTTACTGTATACAACGCTCTGGATTAAGAGCGTCTGCTAAATGCCTAAATTGCAAATCAATAAAATCAATCAATCAATCAATCAATCAATTGATGCTAAAGCTATACAGTCGAAATCTGGTCACCTTTTCAGAATGCAGGATGTGATCTAAAGTGACTGGAATCCCACATGTCCACTGTGTGACAGCAGTCACAGCAGTGCACAACTAAGTGGAAATCAGGGTTCAACTCTAACCCCACCAGAGCTGAACCTAAACTCTATACATGTCTATAAGTAATAATCCTATATCCCCAACCGCTCTACATGTCTAATTCTAACCCTGAAACTAACTCATTTATAATTGTAGCCTAGCTTTAAACACCTGCTCTAACCATAAAACCACCATTTTACTTGGGAGGATCAGGAAAATTGTCCTCACAATGTCTATTTTCTACTCTACTATATACTAGACATTTGGCCCCCAAGTAATAATACACACACACACACACACACACACACACATACTCACGCGCTCACACACGCGTGCGTTCCCCTGTATATTTCCTCACTATACAGTTCATTGCTTAGTTGCTAAGCTGCCACTTTTCTCTGGAAGTCAGAGGTGTTGTAATCCCCTCCACCTCCCCCCCAACTCCTTCATCCTCTCATAATTATGAGGTGTTATGCCTTTCACAGCCCGCGACCTTTGACCTCGGTGTACTATTGAGTCCATAGTCCGGGGCCGCATCACCACCTCCACGGCCGGCCTGCTCTTTTAGAGTGACACCACGCTCTCATTGGCCGCATCAGCGCTAAAGGGACACGTGAGGCGCGAACTCTCACCCAGAGAGACGGAGAGATGCTGCAATACTCGCACGCACGCACGCACAAATACACACACCTTTCAGTCACACATGCACGCACGTACAAATACACACACCTTTCAGTCGCACACGCACACACACACACACATTCTCAGGTCCAGGCACTATAAACATTCATAATAGTAAAGATGTACGCTGAGCAAGACCTACTGTATTGTAGACGTTATCACAGGGCTTTAAACCTATTTCATACACTAGCTTTAAACCCTCACATACCTATTTCATACACTAGCTTTAAACCCTCACATACCTATTTCATACACTAGCTTTAAACCCTCACATACCTATTTCATACACTAGCTTTAAACCCTCACATACCTATTTCATACACTAGCTTTAAACCCTCACATACCTATTTCATACACTAGCTTTAAACCCTCACATACCTATTTCATACACTATAGCTTTAAACCCTCACATACCTATTTCATACACTAGCTTTAATTTTAAACCCTCACATACCTATTTCATACACTAGCTTTAATTTTAAACCCTCACATACCTATTTCATACACTAGCTTTAATTCTAAACCCTCACATACCTATTTCATACACTAGCTTTAATTTTAAACCCTCACATACCTATTTCATACACTAGCTTTAATTTTAAACCCTCACATACCTATTTCATACACTAGCTTTAATTTTAAACCCTCACATACCTATTTCATACACTAGCTTTAATTTTAAACCCTCACATACCTATTTCATACACTAGCTTTAATTTTAAACCCTCACATACCTATTTCATACACTAGCTTTAATTTTAAACCCTCACATACCTATTTCATACACTAGCTTTAATTCTAAACCCTCACATACCTATTTCATACACTAGCTTTAATTTTAAACCCTCACATACCTATTTCATACACTAGCTTTAATTTTAAACCCTCACATACCTATTTCATACACTAGCTTTAATTTTAAACCCCCACATACCTATTTCATACACTAGCTTTAATTTTAAACCCTCACATACCTATTTCATACACTAGCTTTATTTTTAAACCCTCACATACCTATTTCATACACTAGCTTTAATTTTAAACCCTCACATACCTATTTCATACACTAGCTTTCATTTTAAACCCTCACATACCTATTTCATACACTAGCTTTAATTTTAAACCCTCACATACCTATTTCATACACTAGCTTTAATTTTAAACCCTCACATACCTATTTCATACACTAGCTTTAATTTTAAACCCTCACATACCTATTTCATACACTAGCTTTAATTTTAAACCCTCACATACCTATTTCATACACTAGCTTTCATTTTAAACCCTCACATACCTATTTCATACACTAGCTTTAATTTTAAACCCTCACATACCTATTTCATACACTAGCTTTAATTTTAAACCCTCACATACCTATTTCATACACTAGCTTTAATTTTAAACCCTCACATACCTATTTCATACACTAGCTTTAATTTTAAACCCTCACATACCTATTTCATACACTAGCTTTCATTTTAAACCCTCACATACCTATTTCATACACTAGCTTTAATTTTAAACCCTCACATACCTATTTCATACACTAGCTTTCATTTTAAACCCTCACATACCTATTTCATACACTAGCTTTCATTTTAAACCCTCACATACCTATTTCATACACTAGCTTTAATTCTAAACCCTCACATACCTATTTCATACACTAGCTTTAATTTTAAACCCTCACATACCTATTTCATACACTAGCTTTAATTTTAAACCCTCACATACCTATTTCATACACTAGCTTTAATTTTAAACCCCCACATACCTATTTCATACACTAGCTTTAATTTTAAACCCTCACATACCTATTTCATACACTAGCTTTATTTTTAAACCCTCACATACCTATTTCATACACTAGCTTTAATTTTAAACCCTCACATACCTATTTCATACACTAGCTTTCATTTTAAACCCTCACATACCTATTTCATACACTAGCTTTAATTTTAAACCCTCACATACCTATTTCATACACTAGCTTTAATTTTAAACCCTCACATACCTATTTCATTTAATTTTAAACCCTCACATACCTATTTCATACACTAGCTTTAATTTTAAACCCTCACATACCTATTTCATACACTAGCTTTCATTTTAAACCCTCACATACCTATTTCATACACTAGCTTTAATTTTAAACCCTCACATACCTATTTCATACACTAGCTTTAATTTTAAACCCTCACATACCTATTTCATACACTAGCTTTAATTTTAAACCCTCACATACCTATTTCATACACTAGCTTTAATTTTAAACCCTCACATACCTATTTCATACACTAGCTTTAATTTTAAACCCTCACATACCTATTTCATACACTAGCTTTAATTTTAAACCCTCACATACCTATTTCATACACTAGCTTTAATTTTAAACCCTCACATACCTATTTCATACACTAGCTTTAATTCTAAACCCTCACATACCTATTTCATACACTAGCTTTAATTTTAAACCCTCACATACCTATTTCATACACTAGCTTTAATTTTAAACCCTCACATACCTATTTCATACACTAGCTTTAATTTTAAACCCTCACATACCTATTTCATACACTAGCTTTAATTTTAAACCCTCACATACCTATTTCATACACTAGCTTTAATTTTAAACCCTCACATACCTATTTCATACACTAGCTTTAATTTTAAACCCTCACATACCTATTTCATACACTAGCTTTAATTCTAAACCCTCACATACCTATTTCATACACTAGCTTTAATTTTAAACCCTCACATACCTATTTCATACACTAGCTTTAATTTTAAACCCTCACATACCTATTTCATACACTAGCTTTCATTTTAAACCCTCACATACCTATTTCATACACTAGCTTTAATTTTAAACCCTCACATACCTATTTCATACACTAGCTTTAATTTTAAACCCTCACATACCTATTTCATACACTAGCTTTAATTTTAAACCCTCACATACCTATTTCATACACTAGCTTTAATTTTAAACCCTCACATACCTATTTCATACACTAGCTTTCATTTTAAACCCTCACATACCTATTTCATACACTAGCTTTAATTTTAAACCCTCACATACCTATTTCATACACTAGCTTTAATTTTAAACCCTCACATACCTATTTCATACACTAGCTTTAATTTTAAACCCTCACATACCTATTTCATACACTAGCTTTAATTTTAAACCCTCACATACCTATTTCATACACTAGCTTTCATTTTAAACCCTCACATACCTATTTCATACACTAGCTTTAATTTTAAACCCTCACATACCTATTTCATACACTAGCTTTCATTTTAAACCCTCACATACCTATTTCATACACTAGCTTTCATTTTAAACCCTCACATACCTATTTCATACACTAGCTTTAATTCTAAACCCTCACATACCTATTTCATACACTAGCTTTAATTTTAAACCCTCACATACCTATTTCATACACTAGCTTTAATTTTAAACCCTCACATACCTATTTCATACACTAGCTTTAATTTTAAACCCTCACATACCTATTTCATACACTAGCTTTAATTTTAAACCCTCACATACCTATTTCATACACTAGCTTTAATTTTAAACCCTCACATACCTATTTCATACACTAGCTTTAATTTTAAACCCTCACATACCTATTTCATACACTAGCTTTAATTTTAAACCCTCACATACCTATTTCATACACTAGCTTTAATTCTAAACCCTCACATACCTATTTCATACACTAGCTTTAATTTTAAACCCTCACATACCTATTTCATACACTAGCTTTAATTTTAAACCCTCACATACCTATTTCATACACTAGCTTTCATTTTAAACCCTCACATACCTATTTCATACACTAGCTTTAATTTTAAACCCTCACATACCTATTTCATACACTAGCTTTAATTTTAAACCCTCACATACCTATTTCATACACTAGCTTTAATTTTAAACCCTCACATACCTATTTCATACACTAGCTTTAATTTTAAACCCTCACATACCTATTTCATACACTAGCTTTCATTTTAAACCCTCACATACCTATTTCATACACTAGCTTTAATTTTAAACCCTCACATACCTATTTCATACACTAGCTTTAATTTTAAACCCTCACATACCTATTTCATACACTAGCTTTAATTTTAAACCCTCACATACCTATTTCATACACTAGCTTTAATTTTAAACCCTCACATACCTATTTCATACACTAGCTTTCATTTTAAACCCTCACATACCTATTTCATACACTAGCTTTAATTTTAAACCCTCACATACCTATTTCATACACTAGCTTTCATTTTAAACCCTCACATACCTATTTCATACACTAGCTTTCATTTTAAACCCTCACATACCTATTTCATACACTAGCTTTAATTCTAAACCCTCACATACCTATTTCATACACTAGCTTTAATTTTAAACCCTCACATACCTATTTCATACACTAGCTTTAATTTTAAACCCTCACATACCTATTTCATACACTAGCTTTAATTTTAAACCCCCACATACCTATTTCATACACTAGCTTTAATTTTAAACCCTCACATACCTATTTCATACACTAGCTTTATTTTTAAACCCTCACATACCTATTTCATACACTAGCTTTAATTTTAAACCCTCACATACCTATTTCATACACTAGCTTTCATTTTAAACCCTCACATACCTATTTCATACACTAGCTTTAATTTTAAACCCTCACATACCTATTTCATACACTAGCTTTAATTTTAAACCCTCACATACCTATTTCATTTAATTTTAAACCCTCACATACCTATTTCATACACTAGCTTTAATTTTAAACCCTCACATACCTATTTCATACACTAGCTTTCATTTTAAACCCTCACATACCTATTTCATACACTAGCTTTAATTTTAAACCCTCACATACCTATTTCATACACTAGCTTTAATTTTAAACCCTCACATACCTATTTCATACACTAGCTTTAATTTTAAACCCTCACATACCTATTTCATACACTAGCTTTAATTTTAAACCCTCACATACCTATTTCATACACTAGCTTTAATTTTAAACCCTCACATACCTATTTCATACACTAGCTTTAATTTTAAACCCTCACATACCTATTTCATACACTAGCTTTAATTTTAAACCCTCACATACCTATTTCATACACTAGCTTTAATTCTAAACCCTCACATACCTATTTCATACACTAGCTTTAATTTTAAACCCTCACATACCTATTTCATACACTAGCTTTAATTTTAAACCCTCACATACCTATTTCATACACTAGCTTTAATTTTAAACCCTCACATACCTATTTCATACACTAGCTTTAATTTTAAACCCTCACATACCTATTTCATACACTAGCTTTAATTTTAAACCCTCACATACCTATTTCATACACTAGCTTTAATTTTAAACCCTCACATACCTATTTCATACACTAGCTTTAATTCTAAACCCTCACATACCTATTTCATACACTAGCTTTAATTTTAAACCCTCACATACCTATTTCATACACTAGCTTTAATTTTAAACCCTCACATACCTATTTCATACACTAGCTTTAATTTTAAACCCCCACATACCTATTTCATACACTAGCTTTAATTTTAAACCCTCACATACCTATTTCATACACTAGCTTTATTTTTAAACCCTCACATACCTATTTCATACACTAGCTTTAATTTTAAACCCTCACATACCTATTTCATACACTAGCTTTCATTTTAAACCCTCACATACCTATTTCATACACTAGCTTTAATTTTAAACCCTCACATACCTATTTCATACACTAGCTTTAATTTTAAACCCTCACATACCTATTTCATACACTAGCTTTAATTTTAAACCCTCACATACCTATTTCATACACTAGCTTTAATTTTAAACCCTCACATACCTATTTCATACACTAGCTTTCATTTTAAACCCTCACATACCTATTTCATACACTAGCTTTAATTTTAAACCCTCACATACCTATTTCATACACTAGCTTTAATTTTAAACCCTCACATACCTATTTCATACACTAGCTTTAATTTTAAACCCTCACATACCTATTTCATACACTAGCTTTAATTTTAAACCCTCACATACCTATTTCATACACTAGCTTTCATTTTAAACCCTCACATACCTATTTCATACACTAGCTTTCATTTTAAACCCTCACATACCTATTTCATACACTAGCTTTCATTTTAAACCCTCACATACCTATTTCATACACTAGCTTTCATTTTAAACCCTCACATACCTATTTCATACACTAGCTTTAATTTTAAACCCTCACATACCTATTTCATACACTAGCTTTAATTTTAAACCCTCACATACCTATTTCATACACTAGCTTTCATTTTAAACCCTCACATACCTATTTCATACACTAGCTTTAATTTTAAACCCTCACATACCTATTTCATACACTAGCTTTAATTTTAAACCCTCACATACCTATTTCATACACTAGCTTTAATTTTAAACCCTCACATACCTATTTCATACACTAGCTTTAATTTTAAACCCTCACATACCTATTTCATACACTAGCTTTAATTTTAAACCCTCACATACCTATTTCATACACTAGCTTTCATTTTAAACCCTCACATACCTATTTCATACACTAGCTTTCATTTTAAACCCTCACATACCTATTTCATACACTAGCTTTCATTTTAAACCCTCACATACCTATTTCATACACTAGCTTTCATTTTAAACCCTCACATACCTATTTCATACACTAGCTTTAATTTTAAACCCTCACATACCTATTTCATACACTAGCTTTAATTTTAAACCCTCACATACCTATTTCATACACTAGCTTTCATTTTAAACCCTCACATACCTATTTCATACACTAGCTTTAATTTTAAACCCTCACATACCTATTTCATACACTAGCTTTCATTTTAAACCCTCACATACCTATTTCATACACTAGCTTTAATTTTAAACCCTCACATACCTATTTCATACACTAGCTTTCATTTTAAACCCTCACATACCTATTTCATACACTAGCTTTAATTTTAAACCCTCACATACCTATTTCATACACTAGCTTTAATTTTAAACCCTCACATACCTATTTCATACACTAGCTTTAATTTTAAACCCTCACATACCTATTTCATACACTAGCTTTAATTTTAAACCCTCACATACCTATTTCATACACTAGCTTTCATTTTAAACCCTCACATACCTATTTCATACACTAGCTTTAATTTTAAACCCTCACATACCTATTTCATACACTAGCTTTCATTTTAAACCCTCACATACCTATTTCATACACTAGCTTTAATTTTAAACCCTCACATACCTATTTCATACACTAGCTTTAATTTTAAACCCTCACATACCTATTTCATACACTAGCTTTAATTTTAAACCCTCACATACCTATTTCATACACTAGCTTTCATTTTAAACCCTCACATACCTATTTCATACACTAGCTTTCATTTTAAACCCTCACATACCTATTTCATACACTAGCTTTCATTTTAAACCCTCACATACCTATTTCATACACTAGCTTTCATTTTAAACCCTCACATACCTATTTCGGGCAAAGTTTGTCAAACCGTATGAGTTAACATTATTATGACTAAGGACTTTGTTCCTTATATACACCACATTGACGGAAAATGAGCTTCTATGGTGAACCCCACCCCCACCCACTTTTTTCTTTCCTTTTTAAAAGCTGATTTGGGGCTCAACCACTTCACATAGTACAGTACACTGATAACATTAACATCCCATATAGCTGGGGGGGTACAAATATATACGTACCTAGCAGAGGAAGAATGAAACAAATTTGAACGAGACGGACTGACGGACGGACGGACGGACGGACAGACAGACAGACAGGCAGACGGACAGACAGACAGACAGGCAGACTTTGAGATCAGATGGGAGGACCTCGGCGGTGGTCAGATTTACGGACTGACACCAGGAACAGATGGCGTCCATCCGTCTCCCAGCAGGCTCCATACGCACGCTTTAACCCCGTCAATCTCTGCAGCGTCCCGACACTTCCTTCCGCATTAGCCGAGCGGACCAACCCCCACCCCCCCCCCACCCCCTCCCTCTCTAAAGGATATCCTCTATGGTTTGACATGCATAATTTAACAGGCGGATGGACCCTGATTGCATCGGCGGTAATCAATAGTCCCTTTTCGGCCGGTGCACTGAGCTGGCATGACGCAGCACATATATAGGGCCACTGAGTCAGCAAACGATACATTTTTACATGTCCCCGTTGTTTTGGGACAAGGGGGGGGGGGGGGGGGGAATAACTTGAGTGAAAATAATTAAGAAAATAAAATAAAAATAAAGAAAGACAGACTATAGTGAGTTCTGTCTGCAGTGCATGTGCATGCGTGCGTGTGTGAGTCCGAGCGACATTGGGGAGGATTGCAAAATACTCTATACTATCTCAGCTATCATAGGCCCGGCGGTTCTTAAAGTGGGGGTCCGCGGAATCCCAGGGGTCCTCGAGGAAGCAATTTCACAACACAAGTCTTAGTATGGAGATCCCTGCCGCAAAATGTTTTCACATGGGTGTGAAATACCAAATACAAGATACTACATTTTGGAGGTCCTTGACATGAAAAGGTTTGTGAACCACTGTTCAATGGCATGCAGTCTATCTGTCACTTTCAATCAATCATCTTTTTCCCCACTTTATGTTCATTTATATATTCACGCAGCGGCCATTTTGCTCTCGTGTCATATTTGTGGGGGCGCGGCAGGCAAACAGCACACACACCAAGGCCCGTCCCCGCTCGATCATGATTGGCGGAAGGCCCCTCGGGCCCTCTCTATCCTGATCTGGGGCCACCATACCCAAAAACATAACATAAGGTTTTTTGACCCCCAGGGTATAACTGGGGACAGGGAGGAACTCCTTATAGCACTCTATAGTAGGGAGGATTATCACAACAAAACAAAAAAAGAAGTGATATTTGAATTAAGTTAAATCACTGAATATAACTTTAACATATAAATCTTCTCTTCTGGGGGCCCATTGCACAAACAGCAGTTCAACAACAAGCAAAGACTATAAGGCCCAAACCGCACCGCAACCGCAACAAAACAGTTTTAAGAACACATACTGTATGTCACACCAATGCAACTCCTTGCAACTGCCATTGGGGATAATGGTTTCATGCAAATACGTACATGCAACTACTTGCAACCGTTTGGCTGAAAGGAGTTGCATGCATGGGAATCATTGGTGCGACCTAAAACGGACGGAACCGTGTGGCGTGGCTAGTGTCTATTGAAGGCATAGTGTGTGTGCGTGCGTGCGACAATATCCATGCATGTGTGCATGATGTCTCCGTGCACCTGTGGTGGTCGTATATGCAGGTGTGTGTGACGTGCACATGTTTGATTGGTCTAAGCAACTGCACGTGTCTTTGCAGCTGTCTTCGTCTGTCCAAGTCTTGGTGGCTATGATTCATCTGTGTGCGTGTGCGAGAGAGAGAGAGAGAGAGAGAGAGAGAGAGAGAGAGAGAGAGAGAGAGAGAGAGAGAGAGAGTAATGTAGGGGTGTCGAGGGCACCAGGTTTGTATCTGACTGCTGTGAACGGCTAGCACTGCGGGCACACGCACACACTGCGGGCACGCACGCACACGCTACTGTGCGGGGAGACGGAACACACGCTACTGTACATGATGTCAACTCGCTCTGTTTTCACCACAGATATAAACAAACAGGCTTCATCTCTCTCTCTCTCTGCATCCTCCAAAGTAACTTACTGTAGTATTACTCAAGTAAATCCTGTCTGTCTGTCTGTCTGTCTGTCTGTCAATCAATAGAAAAGGTCAAAGGTCACTGTGATTTAGACCAAAGTGAGGGGTCATGATTACAATTTACAATTTACAATTGCGTCGTGGGGGGCGGAGGAGAGGGTAATTGTCATAATGACTCAAATTGTGGAGGTGAGGTGATTGGGGCGAGTGTTTCTGAGGATAGGCGTGACAGTACATTCTGTGGTCTCTTGGATTGATAAAGTGAGGACATTCATCCGTCGACACTCGACAGAGTGAGTCAGAGCTCCTCCGAGCGAATGGGATGCAAGTGGAGGGCGGCAGACTGAGGAATAGGAATATCACTGCAGGAACCGAGGCGCATCACACAGCGTTAACCCGTTGGCCGCCAACATGACTGGAATACCAGTGGTGGGAAAAGTACTCAAATGTTTGACCTACTTTATACTACTAAAAATACGGAATTGGAAATGACCTTGAGTAAAAGTGCTAAAGTATTGTGCAGTAGGCCTACTAATTGTGCAGAATGTACCATTTACGTCCCACATAGCAGATCTACAATCTCACAATGCGTCACATCGCAACGCACTGTAGATTGGCTATTTTCAAATGGCTGAAATGTACTAGGGCGTGTTTAAATGTATGCTTTGCAATAATAATCAAAGTAACTATAGTAACTAAAGTTTTCAAATAAATGTAGTGGAGTAAAAGTACAATACCGGGATTTGCATTGAAAACTGGAAATACTCAAGTAATACCGCTCATTTTCAACATTGAAGTATGTCATCAATATATAGGCTACCTTAGAGATGTTGTGTGGAAATAACATTTAAAAAGTCCCCCCCCTTCTGTTTAGCTTAGAACTGGAAGTCTAGAATGCGCAGGGGTCATGTGATCAGTGACATCACAAAGGTCAAGGTGCACTTTGCAAGCCAAAGACTACATCTTTGTGATGTGACCTGATCACAGGACACCACATTCTAGACCTCCAGTTCTAGGCTAACCTGAATGGGGGGAACTTTTTTTATTACTTCCAACACATCTCTAAGGTATATTAACTACAATTTTGCGGGCCTTTGGCCCGCTCATCCTAGCGCCATGCGATGTGTCGTAAATGGGAAGAAGGCAATAGCGGGAGGGCGATGCGAGTGCTGTACTGTACCCCTTTGTACTGTACTGCACTCCTTAGTATTGCACTGTACTGTAATGTTGTCCTCTGTAATGTACTGAACTGTACTGTACTTTACTGTAATTCTTTGTCCTGTATTGTATTTTACTGTACTTCTTTGTTCTGTTCTGTACTGTACTGTAGTCCTGTGTACTGTACTGTTAGTGTTATTGTTATTAGTGTTGTTATTGTTCTTCTTATTATGATTATTATTATTATTATTGTTATTATTACATGGATTATTGTTCTGATGTGAGATTGTTTGTAAATGAGTGAGTTTACAAATAAGCTTATTGTTATGATTATGATTATTAGTATTGTTATTGTTATTGTTATTGTGATTGTTATTATTATTGTTATTATTACATGGATTATTGTTGTGATGTGAGCTTGTTTGTAAATGAGTGAGTTTACAGGTGACCATGTATGATACGACATGGGTACACCTTTTCGCTCACATGTTTTCACTTGTATATATAGATTGTGAGAAAGAAAGAACTACACACATCAAATGCTGCAACTTATCAATCAATGGCACTGCCAAAATTGCCAAATATAAAAAATATATATTTTATTATTGACATTTTTACAAACAAATAAATAGGCTAGTTACAGTAGCTAATCTGCCCACTTAAGCACCCTGACCACACCCAGCACAATGACATTAGCACCCCTGGCTAGTTACAGTAGCTGCCCACTTAAGCACCCTGACCACTGCAACAATGACATTAGCACCCCTCCCCACCCCAAGGATGGCCTATAGGTGAGGAATGTTGTTTTTCCAGTTCTAGATGGGAGATCATTAAGATGCTGCTGCATCCTGTATTAAGATGCATCCTTACTTCCTTCCTTTCAAGCAATGGAATTTAATTGAATGCCTGGAAATGTACCATTGTTTTGTCTGTAACTATAGAGTTTTTTCCACTTTTGATCTAAGAGGGCAAAGAGGTTGATTTAGGGGTGCAAAAAACCCCTTTACCCCCCCCCCCCCCCCCGTGGCACCGGGCCTGCAAATCCAAAAGTAGTGTGATTATTTCCACAGCCTAATTACTAAAGGATGAACTATCAGTCTTCTCCAAAATCTGTCAATCTTTGTCAACTCAGCACGTGTTGACAACGCATTGTAAACAGTAGCCGTGTGTGTCACACCAAAAGTGGTGACCTATAGAATCCTGTACATTAGAATCAACACGCGATCCTCTTGTATCTGGGCTGAGGCAGAGCGGCTCTGGCTACTGCCTGCGAGTTAGCATTCCTGGTGGCTATGAACTTGTGCTAGTGGTTTTGGTGTCACATTTAGCTTATACTTCCTTGTTTGTATGTTTGTATGTCTTTAAATGTTTTGATGAATTGAACAATGTGGACCCTGTTGTAAACAAGTGTAATGCTTAATTGGGTCGTCCACTCACAGTTGACAGTCTTTGTATTGAGTTTGTGCTTAAAATGTACTGTAAATTCTACAAACTGTTAATAAATATTTCAATCATCAATCAAAGAGCTTCATACTGGGTGAAAGTCTCATTCAAAAAAAAAAAAATTCGCTCGAAATTCTTAGTTACAATGACATTGAGTTGAGGTGTTTGTGTTTTTAGGGTCATTGTTGCATAATCGCTATTTGAGTCCCGTGACCGGGCCATCTAGCCCTCTGACCCCGGCCCCGCCGTCAGAATGCCTGTCCCCTGTGGTGGGGCATGAGAAATCAAATAAAAACAACTTTATTGGGGGGGGAAACACTTAGACAAAGGAATACAATAAAAAACTGTGGAATGAACTGCTGAGGAGTGTGCATTTCACATGGGGTTGGGGCAGACCATTGTCTGACCACACCACGGACTTCTACGCTTACTGCTTCAAGCTTGGCAGTGCTGCGGTGAAATCACTGTGCCTCCGGTGTCTGAAGCAGCTAGCATGGAAGCTATAGTTGGTCGTATGGATTATGGAACCTTTCCCTCCGATTGCACACAAGCATGCCGTTATCCACGCGTCCATCCGATAGCTTTTAAATGTAAATGTCCCATCCACTGAGCAAAAGCGATATAAGCGCCTTCTTCATTCATTCGATTAATTTGGGTTTGGGCTTTCTGACGGAGCTGTAGTGTACTGTACTGCTGCTGCCAGTGCTGCTGCTGCCTCGCTCGAGTCGCTCTATGGAGCAGTGAGTAGGCGTGGCGCAGCCTTAGAAGGGCGCAGCGAATTCACGACATTGAGGGGTAAGAAACCATCCCGGTCGCATGGTTCATGTAACGCGTGTGTCACTGTGAAGGACTGGCCCCATTAAGTGAACGCAGTTGGCGTAAGAAGTTGGCAAACATGACGATTTTGACGTAGGCTGTTGAGCTTGTGCAACAACAGCGTGTTTCACAAAAGTAATATTTGTACAGTAAATATGAAAGTTGTGTCGATGCAATGTAGCTTAGCTGGATTCTGGGAGCGTGCAGATTCTATTTTGCATGGAGAGATGGGTGCTAATAGTGACCACGGATAAACGGCCATGTGCTCGTCTACCCCCTGTCTATTAGGGTAGCAGGATGACATATAGTTCAATGTTGAAAATGAGTGGTATATTCAAATATATATTACAGGCCTTGCTTTTTTGTGAGTAATACCTTCAGGTTCAAAGGTTCAACATTGTTAAGAAATGTCCAGGGTCCAGAGATGCAGAGATTTTTAAGTTGTGTGAATTTCTGCCTCTGTGGGGGGGTATTTATATGCAAATATCATGACCAATATGGCATTGTAAGACTAAACAATGAGACCCAATGATGAAATTAATAATACATTACATTATTATTTTTTTAATTTAAACTTTGATTCAATATAAATGTTGCCCTACAGGTTACTGTAGGGCACTGTACTTAAGAAAATGTACTTTGTTACTTTACATCACTGTGTAATGCCAGTCTGTCAGTCACTGCCATAATGTACAGTACCTGTGCCTGCCTCATTCAAGGAGCAAAAACACCCTGGGTCTTCAAGCCGGTCCACCTTCTGGAATGAGCAATCAACAGTAATCAACCAGCTGTGGATGCACGCACGCACGCACGCACGCACGCACGCACGCACGCACGCACGCACGCACGCACGTTAAGTCTCTAGCCATCATGGGGACTGCACTTTAATCGATGTCAATCACAAAACTAATTAGCTTCGCCTTAACGCACCACCACCTAACCTCCCCACCCCCCACCCCATCTATGAACACTGGTGAGTCTTGACCATATATTTTATGTCCTGTATGCATTTTATGGAAAGTATAACACATCATAAACTTTCATTCTACCACTTATGTCATGTAAAGTGCACATACATGACATAAGTGCTAATAGTGAATATAGTGGCTGAAAACACGTAGTTTTACCACACCACGCAGAAGGAGTACACTGGAAATATTTTGTGCCAGAGATCCTCATCATGCTAGATTTGTTTTAGTTTCAAAGTTTCAAAGAATATTCCAAATGTTTATTATGATTACATAGAACTAATTTGGCGGGGGACCCATGGTGGTCCCCGGACCTCTGGTCTGATGCTCAAAACAGGCCCATGCTTTCATCGCCAACCGATTAGATTGCGCCAACAAGTTCTGAGAAGATATTTATGTGTAGAGAGGGGAAAACAGGAGGGTGGCCTAGTATTGAGCCCTGAGTTTTAAGAGGTTAAATATAGTTTATCTCCTGAATACATCTCCTGCCTGTTTACTGCCGATATAAACCAATCAGACCTCTCAGAGCCTCAGACACTGGTCTCCAAACAG
Source organism: Protomyctophum parallelum (assembly GCF_964188405.1). Taxonomy (NCBI): domain Eukaryota; kingdom Metazoa; phylum Chordata; class Actinopteri; order Myctophiformes; family Myctophidae; genus Protomyctophum; species Protomyctophum parallelum. The sequence continues at coordinate 19,619,961 of NC_139714.1, forward strand.
TACATAGAGTTGATTTAACCACTGTCAGCTCCAGGATCCACATTCTGGGGGGAACATTAGCCAAAATTAGCCAAAAAGATTAGCCGGGAAAAAAGTAGACAACTCGGGTCCAGTTCACATGAAAGTCTAGATAGTTCAAGTAGTTACAACAGTGGGTCCCAAACCTTTTCATGTCAAGGACCCCCAAATCGACACTCATTAGCCTGTGGACCCCCATTAGAAAATATGAATTTCCATTTGAAAATAGCTGATCTACAAGCTTGTAGATCAGCTATTTTCAAAATATTATTTTAACATATATACATTTGAAAACTAACTGAAATAGGACACTGTGCATAATCTACTTTTGGTACCTCTAAGTAAATTGTTATACCAAATTACCAATAATTTGGTACTTTTATTTATTTCTACATTGCAGTGTTGATACTAAGTCAAAATGTTGAGTACTTTGTCCACCACTGACACGTGGCGAGTGTTGTTTTCGTCGACTAAAACTAAGACGAAAAGACTACCTTTTTTCACTGACGAAAACTAAATGGATACTAAATGAAAACTAAGCTACGATGACTAAAACAAGAGATCCAGGGTAAGTCATTTTACACTTGGTTGCATGCTGAAAATAGCCGATCTACCTCGGTCGTTATAAATGTTCTATACAAATAAAGTTTGAAAATAGCCGATCTAACGCGTCGCGACGCATTGTGAGCTTGTAGATCGGCTATTTTCAGAAAGTGTAAAACAGTCTTTACGACAGCATCAAGGCCCGCCAAAATACATTTTAGCTGACTAAATCAACCATAGATATAGTCGACTAAAAGCGTATTAGATTTAGTCGACTAAAACTAGACTAAACACTAAAACATTCCAGGCGACTAAAATTGGACTAAAACTAAATGAAAACTATTTAACACACTATGACTAAAACTAAAATCAAAATTTGCTGTAAAAAAACAACCCTGCACTTGGCTCTATTTGTGCACTCTTCTATATTCATAGTGAAACCTGTAGTTGTATGAGCAATCAATAATCACTAGGGGACTGTCTAGAACACTGGTTCCCAGAGTGGGGTCCGGGGAACCCCAGGGGTCCTTGAAGGAGTTCCAGGGGGTCCCCAGCTAAATAGATATAGTTTGGAACCAAATGGTATAATAAGTGTCAATTTGGGGGTCCTTGACATGAAAAGGTTTGGGAACCACTGGTCTAGAACACCAACACCTGTTCAGGTTATGAGTGTGCCAGAGATCGATGCACGCACGCACACACACACACACACACACACACACACACACACACACACACACACACACACACAGCCTACCTGCCTCTGTGTGTGTGTGTGTGTGTGTGTGTGTGTGTGTGTGTGTGTGTGTGTGTGTGTGTGTGTGTGTGTGTGTGTGCGTGTGTGTGTATGTGTGTGTGTGTGTGTGTGTGTGGGGGGGGGGGTTATATTGGGTAAATTAATTTGTTCTTACTGAGGTGTGTTTGCTGCTGTCTCCTCCCCAGCGGATTTATGGACATGCCACACCACACACACCAATCAATAGGCAGAAAGAGAGAGAGAGAGAGAGAGAGAGAGAGAGAGAGAGAGAGAGAGAGTGGGGTATGTCATTGTCTCCCACTGTATAGGTCTAAATGTGCGCACGCGTGTGTGTGTGTCTGTACAGCACAACACAATATTTGTGTCCTTGTATTGTATCTCTTATGTGGACATAAATAAATGATTAAAGTGTGTGTGTGTGTGTGTGTGTGTGTGTGTGTGTGTGTGTGTGTGTGTGTGTGTGTGTGTGCGTGCGTGCCTGCGTGCAATATACTTCTGAGGGCCAAACGTACTCACAAGATAAATTGTTGTTTTATGGTAATAGTACAGCGGCTAACAGCCATATTGTGAGAGAACCTTTCACTCTGTGATACAAGCGTGAAATTTGGCATGAACATGCCTCTGGGTCACCTCTTTAACTTTTTTAACCGAGCCAGCGAAAAATCCAATATGGCGGTCATTTTTCAAGATGGCCGCCAAATAAAAAAGGCCTTTTGTGGCGGTTCTGGACAACCGGGGGGGGGGGGGGGGGGGGGGGGGGGGGGGGGGGGCGACTCGAGACCGGGCACTGCACTCCCTGTGGGTGTGTGGAACGTGTGTGTCGAATTTGAAGTCGGTGGGTGAACGGTTCTCTGGTTACGTGGATTACAGATGTACACACGCACACAAAAATCGTGAAATATAGAAGATCATTGGAACGGTTGTTCGCTTGGTGATACAAGCGTGACATTTGGCATGAACATGCCTCTGGGTCACCTCTTTAACTTTTTTAACCGAGCCAGCGAAAAATCCAATATGGCGGTCATTGTTCAAGATGGCCGCCACATCTAAATGTTAGCCTATGTCTAGAATAAAAAAAATATATAAAAAAAATAACAAAAAAATAAAAAAACTATCTATCTATCCATCTATAATGGTGAATTATTTCCTAAAATTTGTAAGAAATGTAGACATAGGCTAACATTTAGATGTGGCGGCCATCTTGAAATAGCACCGCCATATTGGATTATTGGATGGCTCGGTTAAAAAAGTTAAAGAGGTGACCCAGAGGCATGTTCATGCCAAATTTCACGCTTGGATCACCAAGCGAACAACCGTTCCAATGATCTTCTATATTTCACGATTTTTGTGTGCGTGTGTACATCTGTAATCCACGTAACCCGAGAACCGTTCGCCCCACCGACTTCAAATTCGACACACACGTTCCACACACCCACAGGGAGTGCAGTGCCTGGTCTCGAGTCGGCCGCACCCACGGTTGTCCAGAACCGCCACAAAAGGCCTTTTTTATTTGGCGGCCATCTTGAAAAAAATTCAATTTTCGTTGGCTCGGTTAAAAAAGTTAAAGAGGTGACCCAGAGGCATGTTCATGCCAAATTTCACGCTTGTATCACCGAGTGAAAGATCGTTCCTATTATCTGTTGTACTATAAATGATATGTCTTGAAGAGGGTATGCGAGTGACATCATCATCATACCCGGAAGTTACTGTATATGTATATGTATATATACACACACATATATATATATATATATATATATATATATATATATGTGTATATACACAATTTTAAGATTTTATTGTTTGTTTTTAAAGCCCAAAATGACCTGTCCCCTGCATGTTTGGTGGAATTGATCACTCCGTACGTCCCAACAAGGGATCGGCTGATCAGTCTGATTGTGCCTGACACACATTTCAGGACCAGAGGAGATCGCACGTTCACCGTGGCCGGACGCAACCTCTGGAACGCCCTGCCGCTCCGTGTACGCTCTGCTCGGTCGCTGGCGTTTTACTCTATCGCTTTTCTTTTCCACTAAGTCTACCCATGTACGATGTTCCCATGTACTGCTTATTGTATTTTACATTTTGCTCTCTGACGCCTTCAAATAATGCTTTTCCTTCCTCTTTGATTTTTTCTATATTTGTCTCCACCAGGCCGAAGGCATGGGGAGAGAGTATGTTTTGCACTCCGTCCGTGTGTCCGTCCTTCCGTCCGTCCGTCCGTTATCAGCTAATCTCCGGCACCGTTGGCCGGATCCATGCCAACCTTTGCACACACACCCCCTGGATGCCAACGACGAACCTCTGCCCCAAATATTCCTCAACGGCCTGTTATAGCGCCACCATGAGGTCGATTTATGCAAAACACATTTCTGTAGATAACTCATTTTATCCATACATCACACAATTCGGTATACACTATCTCCATAGTCATGTGATCAACACAGATCTTCACAATTTCCCATCTTCCATCCTGATTGGCTAAGATTGACTTCCAAAGCTCACATGATTGGTCCGTTTCGAACAAAAAGTCACAGATCACAAACACAGTGTCCAATTTCCATGAAATTATACACGCACATTTCCAGTAGGCCGAGGACGACATGCCACTATTTTCTTCCCAAATCAGCCTCACGGTGGCGCTATAACAGTCCAATTCCTGTTTTTAGCTATAACTGCATCGACAACTTATGTATGCTCACTCCCTAGAGGCCATGGAAAAACATTTTCCCTGCATCCCTCCACATCTGCCGGTTATAGAGCCACCATGAGGCTGATTTCTGCAAAACACATTGTTTATGTTAGTCGCACAGATTTCATCCAAATCTCACGCAAATCGGTACACATGATCTCTGTAGTCATGTGATCAAGACGAGCCTGTTGGATTTCTCAGATTCTACACTGATTAGCTAAGATTGCCTTCCAAAGTTTTCAGGAGTAGCCCGTTTTGTACAAAATGCTGCACATGTCCTGCTCATCCAGAATTCTATCCTCAGAAATGCTATGAGTGATCTGGCTCTGCATTTCCTCAACAAAATGAAGAAAATTGTTGCAAGAAACAAACAAACAAAAAAACATGTTTATATTACTCCTAAACATGTTGCCAAACACACACTCCTATCCTCCTGGTGGAAACCTGTGCCCAGAAGGGCACTTTTTCTAGTCTATCCTCTTTTTTTCTCTGTTTGCCTCGGTGCATGTTATTATCATAGACTGTAAAAAAATATGGACAAAGCGTTCCCCGGGTCTAACATGAACGTAAAATGAAGCCTGTAATAATATGCTAATTCCTGATGTAAGTCGCCATCTTTGGTACCAGCTGGCCATTGGCTGGCTCCGTTTTGTATACCAGCTGGTCATTGGCTGCCCAGACAACGAGGCGGGACTTCCCCCCTTCTTCTCCGTTGGTTTTTATTTTGACTCGAGTGGGAGGGGAATCCCGATCATAGACTGTAATGGTAGCCACGCCCCTCAGAACATACGCGATGTTTTTTTTTCTTTATGGTCATTTTTTTAATTAATGGGACCATAATTTTCCAAAAAGAATATTATGACATTAGAAATGAGACTTTAAACTAGTGACTGGAAGAAGAAAGTATTCATGACCATGTTTATTAAGGTAATACAGTCTAGGTGAAGTTGGGCCAAAATACATGGGCCTCTATGGAGCTATGGGGCTTTTTGGGTCCGGTACAGCGCCACAACAGGCCATTATATGAACTACCGATTTCAAATGAGGCTTCACGAAATATCTGGCTGACTGCCCCCCTGGTTATTATGCTCTGTAATGTGAAGCACTTTGGTTCGACCTCGGTCGTTATAAATGTTCTAGTTTGATTTGATTTGATTCACACACACACACACACACACACACACACACACACACACACACACACACACACACACACACACACACACACACACACACACACACACACACACACACACACACACACACACACACACACACACACACACACGTTATGATTTATACTTTGTCTCGCGTCCGAGTTACCGATCCACAAACTCACAATGCGTTGTGAGCTTTTAGATCGGCTATTTGGGGTATTTTTATATAAGCTAGAGGCAAAAAATGGCCAAAGAAAAGATCTTAGCATGTTATGTAGACAGCACTCTAATTGCATTGTATGTAGTCATAGCACGTCATAGTACATATGTATAGCATAGTATAGTATATATGTATAGTTTATATGTATAGTTTAATTATATAGATATTCCACTGTTACTTTCTTAGCTTAAGCATGTTTCATGATAAATGCTTTTATGTGATGTATTCCCATGCTTTTTGTTCTTGCTTAATGTAAATCGCTCTGGATTAAGAGCGTCTGCTAAATGCCTACATTGTAAATTGTATACCGGTAAATGAAAACATTTGCAATATGCACAACATCTTTTACTCACATGGGCATGACTGCGTGTATGCACTGTAAGCTGCATCCTCTCACAATGTACGTACGCTGAGTACAGAACGCATCGCCCCCCGGAGCTTAGTGTTGCAGAGAGCTTATAATTGCGTCTGCCCTGCCCAGGAGTTCAGGCAAGTTGAGGCAAGACGAGCGAGCGAGTGCGTGCACGCTGATGCAAGCAGTTCCTTCAACATGCTGCATGCAGGTCGCATGCAGCCACACACAATGTCCACATGGGAAGACTGCAGCCTCTGATGCAACGTGCATGTTGTCTCTCCAGCTCCATCTCTCCTGAGATGTTAATGCTTGTGTGTGTGTGTGTGTGTGTGTGTGTGTGTGTGTGTGTGTGTGTGTGTGTGTGTGTGTGTGTGTGTGTGTGTGTGTGCGTGCACGTGTGCATGCACGTGCAGTGTGCAGTGTAGTGTACGCGTTGTAGACATGTGATTAAGACTTACAAGTTCTATGGCTTGACATAATGGCAGCACCAAACTGCCTTATCATCATTATCTTGTGAATTCATGTACTGTAAACATTGCAGGCAATCGTGCAAAAAGCTACCCGTGGAAACCCATGTGTTCTTTCTGTGTGTATCTCGGTAATAACAAGATAGAGCTGCCTTGAACAGCATTGTGTGTGTAGTGGTAAGTGGGGACTCCTGCCGTGTCTACAGAAAGACTTGACCTATAGCTTTGATTGGCGACGGTGGAACTACGGTAACAAACTGTACAGACGATTACAACCCATTATCGTGGAGAAAGTGCTGGCGGAGAAAGGTCAAGGTTGTTGTTCATGCATGCCCCACAATATGAACGGACATTCATTTCTTTAGATCAGGGGTTCTCAAAGTGGGTGCTGATGACGCAACGCAAGTGCAGGGGTGCCGCAGAATAGAGTGGCATACAATGAGTGGCAAATCGATTGGCAAAGTAGGTGGCATAGTGAGTTTAACGTCGTTTATTGCAATTATTTTCGGTGTCAGGGCCAGAAAGTAGGTTTTTTTGCCACTCAGTAGGCGTTCCTACAGTACATAACTTACGGAGGATGATGTTACGCACATACCCTATACTCATAATGGGAATTTATCAGTAACCCTTCAGTTTAACGACTTAGACCCTCTAAAACAAACTGTCCTTTTTCTTTTTCAATCTATACAGCCAAAAAAAGCCAATCTACAAGTTTACAACGCGTCACAGCTTGTAGATCTGCTAGTCTCCCTCGTGACGTTTTGTACCGTATGATATGATATACATTTATATGATATAAATGTAAGGTGCTACAGCATCAATGCAATTCAGGGGTGCCGTGGATGAAAAGGTCATTTACAGGTGGTGACCTGAGTCAAAAGAGTTGGAGAACCTCTGATTTAGATATTTTGGAAATTATAGACATGGCCACGGAATTGGTGCTATTTCTCGCGCCTGGCAGTGATAACAAGAGAATTAAAGAGTTAGTAACCCCCTTCTTGTCTTTCCATGCCTGTGTAAACAACATCTCCCCATCATTTCTTCCTTGATTTATCCATTTAATTCATGAAAAAAGGAGCGGAATAATAGAAAATCACACAGTAAACAATCGGCACAGGTCTCCACCAGGGCAGGTCAGGTTGTGGCCTCATGGTGGCGCTATAACAGGCCGTTGAGGTATATTTGGGGCAGAGGTTCGTTGTTGGAGGGATGCAGGGACAATGTTTTTCCATGTGCACATACATAAGTTGTATACAGATCGATACAGTTATAGCTAAAAACAGGAATTGGCCTGTTATAGCGCCACCGTGAGGCTGATTTTGGGAAAAAAATTGTGGCATGTCGTCCTTGGCCTAGTGGAAATGTGTGTGTATAATTTCACGGAAATTGCACACTGTGTTTGTGATTTGTGATGAGTGTGAGATTTGGAATCCAATTAGTTGAGTCACAGACTAAGGTTCTGTGACCATCCTCTGGCAAGGATGTTTTGATGATTGATTTGACCTCTATGGACCCTTTATAAAAGATTTAGCCCCAGGTCCCTCGCAAAAATCCCGGCATTTTTTGCTAGAGGGCCAAATTCAAAATGGCGTCCGGCGCCATAGCCAAAAATGAACTTTTGATCTAGATGACCTATAATCATGTATGAAGACACTTTTCCATACAAGTCAACCATGAGGATTCCAAATCTGACACAATTTTAATCATAAGATCTCGTTTTGGCCCCAAAATTCAAGATGGCCGCCAAAACATTACTTTTGAATAGGAAAGCAAACTATTTGGGGGTTGTAATTTTACAGACACAAAACACATGACTCCACCCTCCTCCTCTGTGCATCATCCTCCTCCTCATCCTCCTCTTCCTCACTCTCAACTTCCTCGTCCTCTTCAACTGGTGCAGGTAGGTGTGTTGAGAGAGCAGGCAGGCAGACAGGACGACAGCGACCACCCACCAACTCTGAATCTGTCCGAGTGGTGAGGTGTGGTGCTTCAGTGTTGGGTAGAGCTAGAGACCTGCAAGCCCGTCGGGTACCAACGGGGCCCGGCCCGGCCCACCAAAACGGGCCGGGCCCGGGCCGACTTTGTCACTGCCCAACGGGCCCAGGGCCGGGCGGGCTCACGCGCTGTTATATTAATTTTCCGATGTGAATTTAACCCAGACTGGACTTGCTTCAGCAGCGTGGCAGCATGCTCCATAGTGACGTGACAATAACCCCTCCGCAGTGTACGCACACACACAAGCCACAAGGCAAGCACACTAAAATCTGGTCAAAACTATAAAGACTTTGAAACAACGTGTTTAACATTCTATCTCTCTCGCTCCGTGCCTATAAACTCTCGTCCTCTCTCTCTCCTAATTATTGTGCAGCGCAGCTGTACACACACACACACACACAGCTACTGTATAAAATTATATTTAAGTAGGCTACTTTTTAGTGTGACGTCTGTGTGTTATTGACTTCTTGTTCCTTAATGTGGGTTTATCAGAGCGATATAGTGCAGCTGTGAGTCAGTAGCTGCTGCTGCTGCTGCGTCCGTGCACCAATAGAGCGACCGCGGCGGCGGCACGCATGCTTGAAATATTAAATAAAAATATGTCGGGCTTCCGGGCCGGGCCCGGGCCGTTTCTGGACTGTACCAACGGTCTTAGAGCCGGACGGGCCTTAACTCCACGGGCCCCGGGCCGGGCACGGGCCTATATTTTAGGCCCGTGCAGGGCTCTAGGTAGAGCACTAGATACGCCAAGTAGTTGATGTGGAGGCAGTGTTGGCATAGGCTATCTCCATCTGGAGGGAGACAGATTCATTATTTTTTCCTCATTCTCTTCTACTTGGCAGGACATAGATTACCTGTCCCGTATATGCAAAGAACTATTGTTCAACTTCTACCTCCTTCTCAAGGTCAAGGCTATCTCCACACCGTGAGAGCTGCTGCTGTGCCATAGAGCTCTTTGCCACCTTGTCATACACTGATGGATTGTCCTTTGCCATAGAAGCCTGAGTTGGCATCAGAGCCTACATTAACAGTGAAGAGTATGAGTAGTATGTAAGGACACTATTATTCCCCAGAGACCCCGAGGTCCGATTTCGGCATTCTCAGGACACTCCCTAGGGACGAGGGGGCGGGGCCTAACCCTTTTTTTCCGATGACGTCATTATATTGATTTTGCTGATTGGAGTTTCCGGTATCTGAGGATCGTATTGATCCTGATAATGGCATTTTCATCTTTGGCAGTTGGGGGATCAATATGATTCTAGTTCTGCTTTTGTGTGAGGCAGTTAATGCCCATCTGTTCAAACTGAACTGCGCATGCACTGATTTGTGTAGGCGAACTGTCCTATTGATTCTATCTGTGTGTGGGTCTGGGATCAATAGTTCGTATATGGGTCGTGACAGGGACATGCTTTTGCTAGGGTGTGTGTGTGTGTGTGTGTGTGTGTGGGTGGGTCTCTGAGCCGGTAGCTTTTTCATTAACACTAATCTATTTCGTAATCAGCCACTGACCATATGCTACTCTATTCCTGTGCTTAGGATACAGTGGGGTTTGAATGGTCATTATATTGGCTCCGCCTATGACCATAGAGGCGTAGTGTATAAAAGACCGGATGGTTGTCCACACATCATCAACACTGCTCCAACTCTACAGAGAGTGCTGCTAGCTGGTGGGTATTCGGGAATGATCTCACCTCTACAAGAACCGAATAACTTCAGCGTTTCACCATGGATGAGGGTATCCCTCATGGAGTGGTCCCTATGACCCCTGTTCTTTATAGTGATGATGATATTTTCGAGATGGCAGACCTTCTTCGAGCCCCTAAGAAGAGGCGACGTCGGGTGAGGAAGGTCGCTACTCCTCCTCCTCCTCCATCTGTGGATCCTGTGATGTCTCAAGACAGTGCTGATGTCAGAGGTTGGTTCTGCACCCTATTATGGAAGCTCGGTTCTCTACTTAGGTGTTTACCCTTCTTCTCATGCCTGGGGTCGAGATGGACCTGCACTGATGACACATACGATCTGCTTGGGTAAAAAAATTAGTTAAATGCATGCTAGGCACCATTCTGTACGTTATGAAAAATAATCCTATTTGAAATATACTTATATGTTGTGTACGATTCCTCGTATTCTAATGGGGTTTTCTCTTGTATTTCAGCTTATACTAACAGGATTTCTCTGTCGTATTACAGATCATACTCGTGTGAGCATGATCTCCTCGGAGACTGTTCTGGAACATGCAGATGTGGACCAGCTGTCTCCAGAGATCTCTACGGACCATTCTGTGATGAACTCGAATGAAGACGCCCAATGGTGCACAGAGGCTGATGCTACCTGTTGGCTAAACCGTGAATACGCTGTGAATCTATGTGCTCAGAATCTCACATACATATCTGACTGTGGGGAGTCTCTGATGGAACCTCTAGCGACATCTACACCTACAGAGGGATGCTCGATTGAGGAGCACCAGCCGGTGGAAGGGTGTTTAAAGCCCAATGATGTCGAGCTTCTAAGATCGATTATATGTCTCTGTATTCAGAAATTGTTATCAGTTATGCTTGAAGACGCATGCTTTGGGTGTAAGGTGGGCCATCCATCCCAGAGGCAACATAGCTGTCTATTTGAGCCTCCCGCTTTTTACTTTGAGACTCGATATGATGATGTATGTTTCTTGTTGTTCACCCCCACGCTATCATCTGCTCTGGCATACGCCGTGCATGCAGTCAGTGGTAAAACAGTGATACCAACCAGGCTTCTAGGCGCTGCTGAGGTTATACTCAGTGACCTGAAGTCTGAGCCGTATATAGTTGAAAAAATGGAGCAGTGTGTAAAAGATGATCGAGGGGAACACATCAGCCGTATACTAGACAGAAGTGTGCACCTTTGGATGGGGGGTGACCCTCAGGACGGACAGTGACGATTGCGTAGGCTATGTATCATGTGGCCCTGATGGTGAATGTTGTGTATGTTATATCAGAATAGCTGATTATACTGTAATAAAAACTCTCCAGCTACGGAGTCTCTGAGTCATTTGATATCCAGCGGTCATCATGGATACACCGCTGCGAAAGTTGTATTATGAGCCAGGCAATCCCGCTAGTTTAGGGGGTGTAAACAAGTTGGTTACAGGGGTTAAAAAAGACGTGGACATCCCTGTGAAAATAAGCAGCGTCAAAAAATGGCTAGAGGGAGAGGATGCGTATACCCTACACGCTCCGGCTGCTAGACATTTCCCTAGAAATAGGGTATTGGTTAGTGGAATCGATGCACAGTTTCAGGCAGACTTAGTAGATATGTCTGTGTACTCTAAAGAAAATGATGGAGTGAGATTTCTCTTAACGTGTATAGACGTTTTCTCCAAATATGCATGGGTACGACCTCTTGAAAACAAAACGGGAAAATGTGTTACAGCAGCTTTTAAAGACATTCTAGCTGAGGGGAGGGTACCGCGTAAGCTGCAGACAGATGAGGGAACAGAGTTTTATAACAAAACGTTTCAGGATATGATCCAGCAACACGATATCATACACTTTTCGACATCTAGTGAGACGAAATGTAGCATAATTGAACGATGGAACAGAACACTGAAAACGGTTATGTGGCGACAATTAACAGCTATCAATTCACGGAGATATATCGACTCTCTGCAGGATATGGTGTCGGCATATAACAATGCCTACCATCGATCCATAAAGATGGCTCCAGTGAAGGTAGATAGAGATAGCGAGGGGGTGGTCTTTAACAATCTGTATAAAACAAAACAGGTGCAATTCCCAACATTTAAGTATAATGTTGGGGATACGGTTAGGATATCGAAATATCGTGGTATATTCAGGAAAGGATATGAACAGACGTTTACAGATGAGATCTTTACGATAACGGAGTGTTTAGGTCGAACACCTGTTGTATACAGACTGAAAGATTATGCAGACGAAGGTATACGAGGGACATTCTACGAAAAAGAGTTACAGAGTGTCGTAGTGGGTAAAAGAAAAATGTATAAGATAGAGGAGATACTTGGAACAAGAAAACGCCGTGGGGTGAAATACATCCATGTACGATGGCTTGGTTGGCCTCAGAAATTTAATTCGTGGATACCGGAGAGTGATATTTCAAGCATTTAAATGCTAACTCCTGACGTCTAGATAGTCCATACCATCTGATAACGTTCAACGACACATACCTATCAGATGTCATGGATACAACCCGTGCGGAGGAGTTTTACGTAACATTGCCTAGTAATGCATCAATAGATGTATACCCGGGGAATAAGATATGGGACTACCGGACAAAATTGGCTAAGCCTATTATACTCAAACAGCCATATGAGGTTGGGGTCATTGAAGTTCAGTATCCTAAAAGTTGGGTGAGCTTTCCTAGGGAAGATGGACGAATTCTACTCACATTGAACAAGGCACCGGGTGGAAGTCCAGTGAACATGAACATACCTACGGGTCATTATCGTACTATACCTGAAATTATACACGAGATAAACGTTCGTATGAGAAGGCATTCGAACACACTGAACATGCTGTATGATAGTGTAACTAATCGTGTATGTTTTATCGGAGATGAGACAGGGTCCATTGTGTTCAGAGGAGGTCTAGCGCGCATCCTCGGATTTATACCCAAGGATGAGTTTCAGATACACCCGACATCATCCATACACATAAACATAGGCTATGCACCACACCCAGCGGATATTTACGGAGGATGCTACAGTATGTTTATATATACGGATATTGTCGACTACCAGAGGGTAGGCGATACATATGTACCACTTCTTCGGAGTATAAATATTACGGATGATCCACGCAGCATTGTCACTCTGTTGTACGATAGGCCTCACTACACAACTCTCTCGAAGTCAGTCATAGACGACGTACAGATTTCTATAAAAAACGATCAGAATCAGGACGTACGATTCACGTACGGGAAGGTGATAATTAAACTACACTTTAGACCTGTACGGTCTAATTTCTAGAAAGAAAAAAAAAACTTTAGTACGATGCACTGTGCGCCGTACGTAGCTGATGATGGGCGCTATATGGCATACTACACTAACCAGGCGGGATGTGGACTCCCTGGTTTCGCTGGATCGCCTACACAGTACGGATCAGGGGTTGGTGGTCTTTTTAGAAATTTGTTTCGTTTCGCTCTGCCTCTACTAAAACGGGGGTTCAATCTAGCTGCCCCACACCTTAAAACAGCTGCGAAGAATATAGCCGGCGACGTTGCAACAAGACTGGTATCCCGAGTTACAACTCCACGACAAGACGGATCCGGTTTTGTGGTTAGCAACCGAAGGGGTGTAAAACGTCCCCCAAGAGGTCTCCAAGGTCGGGACCTACTGGTAGGGAAGCGGAGGAAAACACATAAAAGCGCAGGTCGACGGAGTAAGAAACCAAAACCAAAACGACGCCGGACTGTGCAGACGACTAAATTTAATAGAGATATCTTTTAGACGATCGCATCGGCATCATGTCTCTTCTTCATAATATGTCGGAGACATGTGTCAAAACGGAGCTCGATATCTACACAGTCCCTCTAACACAAGTATCGATCGAGAGGAGTTCATACCAGGAATTCCCACCAATTTCTGCGATAACTGATACGGGTCCTATAGAATTCTACGTTACTGGTAGCAGCGAAGAGTATATGGATTTAAATAACACGTATATTCTTGTACATGCAAAGATTACAAAAAGTGATGGTGGAAACATAATTCAGGATGCAAAAGTAGGACTAGTGAATTATCCCGGATGTACACTCTTCTCACAAGTCGATATCATGCTCGGGGATACGCTAATAACACATTCGAGTTCGACATACCCATATCGTGGTATGATTGAGTGTCTACTGAATTACGGACATGACACCCTGACCACACATTTTGGGTGTGGTTTATTCAACAAAGACACACCGGGGTCAATGGATGATACCGACCCGGGCGGAGCAAATACCGGTCTCGCTCGGAGGGCAGCACACACAGCACGAAGCAAGACTGTAGAGTTAATAGCTCCAATCCATGCCGACATGTTCTTCCAGGAAAAACTATTGATAAATGGTATCGATGTTAAGATTAAATTCATCCGTGCGAAAGATGAGTTCTGCATAACAGCTGATGATGCAGCAGAAGGATACAAGATAAAAATCTTGTCGGCTAGTCTCTATGTAAAAAAGGTGTCTGTTGCACCTGGAGTCAGACTAGCACATGCTAAAACTATAGCCCATACCAATGCAAAATACCCCATAGATCGTGTGTGTTTAAAAAACTTCTCCATACCAGCTGGAACAACGGTATGTAATCAGGAAAACCTGTTTCTTGGGCAGATCCCAAAGTTCGTTGTCATAGCTTTTGTGGACAATGAAGGATTCACAGGAAGTTATAGCCGTAATCCATTCAATTTTCAACATTACAATCTTGAGTATTTATGCCTACACGCCGATGGTCAAGCATATCCATCAAGACCATTTCAGCCTGACTTCCCTAATGGCCAGTTCACTCGGGAGTACTTCCAGATGATTGATGCTACAGGGAGATACCTGAAAGACCGGCCTCTGAGCATAACTAGGAAAGATTTCGGGGATGGTTACACATTATTCTGCTTCAACCTGGAGGCCGATGGTGGTTCCGCAAGTCATGTTTCGCTCGTACACTCTGGGAACGTCAGATTGGAGGCCCGCTTCAGAGTTCCATTACCCAGAACCGTCAATCTGATATGTTACGCTGTCTTTGATTCAATCGTTGAGATATCAGGGAGGAGACAGGTATTAATGGACCATTATTAAGCTGCATCAGTGAGAGAGACTTGGCTATGAATACTCTGGAAATTCACGGGATGATTGAAAAGATGCTTGAGAGGAGGACACACTTCTTAGGTGTGTTAGCGTGTGATGAGTTACCAGGGGAGATGGTTGTGAATCTACCAATGTTAGCTGTTATAAATACAGACCCATCGTCATTACCAGGGGCCCATTGGCTCGCTATCTATATCACATATAACAGGCATGGATATTTTTTTGATTCTTTTGGGAACCCCCCAACATATGCAGAATTTCCTGAAACTATAGTTAATTTTCTCTGTAAGAACTGTGTAAAGATATCGTATTCAACAAGACCAGTACAGGATAAGCAGTCCACAACCTGTGGAGAACATTGTATTTTTTTCCTTAGTAATATTCAGAACGGACTAACCTATCAGAGAGTTTTAAAACTGTATTCAAGTTCCCTCTCATGTAATGATCTAATGGTGTGCTCATTTGTTAAGCGAATACGTCCCCACTTATGCCGTGGGCATACAGCTACATGTGTACAGTATGCTAGACGATGAATGTATCAGTATGTGTATACATAATTGTAATGAAATTAAAGTCTGATGAAACATTTCCATGTCTTTTAGAATCATTATTTTATTTAGGAAAAAAAAATAAAGAGTGACATTGGTATAGACACATTATTGACACAGTTACAATATTGGTAGTAATACGATATCACAATGTATAGACACTAATACATCATAGTTTAAGATCATATCATAGACAACATTGTAGAATAAGATGTATACATACACAGTATCAGAGGTAAAAAAAAAACTAAAAACCTAAAACAAAACATAACGAGATAAATAAAATAAAAAACCATAAGCAAATAAAATAAAAAATAAAGAAAGAATAAGAAACGGATTGAAGGATGGCATTTCAGTATAATGTCCATACAGAAGAAGATATTCTACCCCTTTTCTTTGTCCTTGGGGTCATCTCAGAGCTACTATCCCTCGACTGTTCAGTGGGGGAAAAGACTACTCCCTTCAAAGCCAAAATTTCACGCTTTACATCAGAATTCGGTATAATGGATATTGGTACATTCAGTGATGCTATTCTTCTTAGAAATTTATCCCACCCAATTGGTCTGCTATCGTCAGCCACACGGCGGGATGTTGTTATATTTTTTACAAGATCATATACATGAGAGCCCACTATCGGGGTACCGTCTATGACCATTTCACCCTGAGGACTCCATGTAATATGATTTCTAGATTTAGACAGGATGTCTACAATATGCATTGCATTCTTCTTGTTACGATCTGGCATATGGTTCATGATATCTGGCCCTATAAAATCATCGGCAGTAACAGTTTCACTGGTCTGTGGCAATGAAAGTGTGAGGACGGTCTTTTCATTAACTCCTTGTCTTACAAGCGAGAGGTAGCGTTGTAGTACAGATGAATATCTCTTAGCTTTCTCATGAATGTCTATATTAGGGGTGAGAAGGAGTCGGCGTATTTCACCGTCTAACTCGGTTTCAACAACATTACGTATAGGTGTATCCAGAACGGGAGTGGGTGTTGTATGGCTCAACCGATCTATCTCACGCTGTGAGACCATAAACATTTTTTGTATATGTTCCATGATCCTTAATGACTAATTACCGTCGTGAAAAAAGTGATACGAGAAATGGGATCGCAGCTGCAATAGCGGGTAGAAAAAAAGCTCCACCGGTCTGATTAACAAGTCTCTTTTTCCTGTTAACACTAATAGCTTTGGATGCTAGTGTCCGTAACTGTGTCTTCTTCTTCTGAAGCTGGGTGTACTGTCTCGTGGTTAATGGTATCTTACCATTAAGTATGTTGAGAGCTATTTCACATAATGTGTTAAGGAAGTCAGGGCCAGCATTCTTTAGAATAACCCTCCGCTTAGCAGGGCTGGCTTTATGCAGCCTTTCCAGAATAATGAGGTTTCTTTGGATCCTGGCAGACATGTTCTACTTCGCTGGTATGTAAACAACTGGTCTGGCTGAGAGTATATCCGTTCTGAGCCGGAATGCATCAAGCGTAGTCGCTTTAAAATCAATAAGTAGGTAGCCGTATGGCCTACTAGTGGCATCGGTAAAAGCCTGAAGAAAATAACGTACATTACCAGGGTACATCTGCCTAGCTAGCAGAGATATCTGATATGTGTCACGAGCATTTTTGAATAAAACCATGTAATTCGTATTAAGACTAATAGTCCGACTGGATTTCCCCTGAACGAAAAGATTTTGTACAAGATAAATACAGCTTAGGTTCCTATGATGTACATACTGTGTAAACACATTCTGTACTTCCAGATTATTACATGCATCGTTCATTAAATCATCAATAATCAGCAGATTATTGGAATGTACAGGCATTAGCTTATCGTCGGCTAGAGATTCTGGGATCCCTTTAATAAAAATAATATCACGAATCTTCAACAGTTGGTCGAATCTGGGCTGCCAGCATGTATACAAATAGATTATATTATGTATCTCCACAGAAAATATCTTATCTATATTCTCTATGAGACTGGATACAAAGTGGGTCTTCCCACTGTTCGATGGACCACTAACAACCATCGAGAATGGATGTTGTAACGAGTTCTGATAACCATCAGCGACTCTAACTACTGCTTTGGTAGTAGCCATAGGGTAATGTACTGTACTGGTCAACGATCACACGCTTATCGTAGACGACTCTGACACGTTTAGTCATCATAGAGTTTCTGAGTTCTAACCGCTTCTTAACCCGCTGGATGGTATTTGTAGTCACATATACACACTCTGGGGCCTTCTGGTCTGCTATGAACGAGTTGACCAATCGTAGAAGGACATCAGGGGTGAGTATCGCTGCATTATGCGGATTCAACGTAACCCCTTTCCACTTTACCACTGTTTTTCCCTGCTTAGTAGTATAACAGTAGGATTTGGGGCCTCCCGAAATATAACGAACAATATAATCGTCCCCCGATCCACTGTTAATCTCATCAGTCAAATCACCAAGGTACGGCCCCAATGATGGGACCCATTCACCCTCTTCATAGCTGAATATACACGAGTCTGTATCCGTGTACACAGCCCTAGTGCCTAGTTTTTCCAGTAGTGAATATAGCTCCATACGAGCATGAGCCGTCGTGATCGCACCGATAAAGACGTTAATGTCGATCGCTGTGCTTGAACGGGGGTCCCTGTAGCTCCACTGAACCATAGCCACAATCTCTGTGATGAAGTGGAACTGACTGATGACATACTCATCGCTAAACAACAATTGTGAAAAGCGCGATGGGCACGATACAAATTCACACTGGGACATGTTTGTCCTCATACAGAAGCGACCCCACAACGAGTTCAACAGCAGCTTGCTACAACTCCGCATGGCCTTATTGACACATATTTTGCTAGGGTCAAGGAGGATCCCCTCATGCGCATTATACTCCTCAATGTATTTCTTTTTCTCAGCATCGGTTGTGACCCCTGCAGGATACCCGCTAGCTTCCTGCTTAGACTTCATGAAAGTCTTAACATAGTCAGTGAATAGATTGTTAGTCTGGGTAGGGAAATGCCAAACCTCGTTAATAGATATGAGTACATATCCCAATTCGAGAGCCTTCAAAATCTCGAATATAACCCATGTACCAGACATTGCACGATCACCATCGTTGTGGTTACACGATGGCTCGTGATTCAGCTCGATGGCACATCTCATGCATAGTGGGAACATGAGCTTCCCGTTGTTTCTAACGGGTAGTACGGGATGATATAAGCCTCTAGGGGGCAGAACCGTGCATTTTGCAAAGCCGAAGTACGTATCGATAGGCGCAAAGTCCTTGAAGATAATCACAGGGTGCCCCACTGGATAAGGCTTACATGATTGGACATACGGATACAACGATGTATAATCGACATACATGAGCTTACCAGTCGGAGTTTTGACTTCGTGGTATAGTTTCAACGCTGTAGTGCGTCCGCCAAACAATGCGTCCCGTGGATTCAAACGCACAGGATGTGTGTACACATTTTCCATGAATGCGCGCACACCAAGGTCTGCCCTTTTCATTCTAGACCATTCACAATCCCAAATTGTCACCACCTTCACATTATACTTTTCTTCTAGATTTTTCTTTCGGGCCATAGTTTTCCGGTACAGGGTTCCGAATAATGTTTTAGTCGTAGGATTGTAATCAGATGCTTGATGACATTCAGGGTGACCATGATAATAACAACCATTATATTCAAAAACACAGTTATTTACGATGTCATATCCATCGACAAAATATGTGCCAAATTTGTGTTCACCCCCATTTACGGCATGTACAATAGCGACTTTCTGTGAATAGATTAGGTATTCAAGCCATTGAATAGAAACCGTGGAGTATGTCTTGTTCTGATCATGGTATGCCCCATCGTAAGTTAATGCAATGGTCTCGTCCTGTAGAAAGTTAGACTTGAAAACAGCCATGCAGGCACCCGGGAGAGTTTTACTGCTAAAAGGGTCCACCCCTGTCGATTCAATGAATGACTCTCTATACTTGACTACAGCCTTGCATAGAACCACAACATCATTCTGACAGTATAATGCAAGCTCCTGTCTGAAGTTGAAGATCTTGCCTATTACAGTCACGTACCATGCATTGAACAATACCTTGTCCGATTCACGCATATGTTCGTAACCATAATAGTATGGAGATGGATAAGCCCCAACATAAGTCTGATTTGCCGGTATGTTAAATTTATGGGGAAAGAATCCTTTGCATAGATCTTGAAAACCCATAGCTGCTGGTGTATCAGCCAATCTCATGGGAAGAAAACTGTAGCTATCAATCCAGTTCTGTTTGAATATTGTATCTTCCATGGCTATGATCTTACACCCTCGTAGAATGGTGATCAGAGGAATTCTCTGATCAACCATATATTTCAGCACTACATGATTGTCAAAGCCGGATGCATTATGCGCGATAAAGCCATAGCCCTTGAAGAACGGTTTCCTGTAATGTGCTACAAATTTTGCCACACAATGTACCCCGTAGGCCTTAAAACTATAGTCTCCATCAAGTTTCATCGCATATATATAGTTAGGGATATGGACCCCATCGACAACCTGTGTCTCAATATCGTAGATGATATAATCCTCACTGATTGGTTTTTTTCTCATAGGTTTTATAAAGCACGTATGCTCTACACCGACAAATAAAGACTGCCTACAATGCTTACATCTGGGTGGCGTACATGTATGGTTGGTTGCAACACCCTCATCATCCGCTGTTCTTTTACTTCCTAGCCGGTTGTAAACCACACCACAATCTTTACAGCGCACAAGTTTCTCACAAGCCACGAAACCTGCTGTAGGCGAACACAGCTTATGCTGATCATAGCAATATGGAGATCTACATTTCTGATTACAATCAGTACAGTATTGGGGCCCGGTCCGATCCTCTCCCTTGTGATTCGTAATACACTCATCAATATGAGGCATGCAATTCGTAAAGCATATTTTACAGCACCCTATGCATGAATGCAAAGCATGATCGTTGAATCCTCTATAACAGAAATTACAGGCATACCCAGTACCATGAAAGGCATGAGGTCGCAACACCAGGCAGTAATGACCATCCTGCAAGTATAGTTGAATCACAGGTTTACTGATAGGTAGCTGATCGGATGTCTGGAATACTACTAATGGCTTACTACCATTATCATTATGATGAAAAACGACTATCTTTACACCAAATTTATCCTCGTACCCCGATATGTCTGCAAGTGTCACGTTATGTGTGATTGCATGCCCTGTGCATGTATGTATACCGGTAGCAATCTGACGTAGTGATGCTACGGATTCGTTGGGATACAAATACTTTGCAATGCAGAGTGAAAAACATATGTTATCCTCATTATCGGGACTGTATATAGCATTACAACGTACTCTATGTTCTCGTATCTTCTCGTACGGGATACTAGATAGCGTTGTACGACCCGCTCCGCTGGATCCTAATGCTAAATCGATACGCATGGATAAGTCAGAATCAGCCATAATTGTTTCATTACTCTGAATTATAGCAATTATAGCCTCTAGAAACTGGTCAGTTATAGCGGGGGTATCACTCATTACGGTTGTATGTACACCACTGGACAATGATGGGCCATCGAGTGTTATGCATAGTGTCGACCCCGGAGTTGAGAGTTCGACGGCTCTATTAATTGGTACTGAAATACGATCCTTAATCAATCCGGTCAATTCTTCAAGATTTTCCGTTGGTATATCAGAGAAACTTATAGTTGCTCGTAGAGTTTTACCATTAAATTTGGTTATATCAGCAACGTGTATAGGACTAGCTACCGCTGGTACGCTGGCTCCACCGACATTAACAGGATTTCTGATCAGTCCCCCACCTGACTGCACTGTAGGAGCTGTAACAGAAATACCGACCACCATAGGAGGGGTGCTAAGTGTGTCGACAATGCCGGGATCATGTCCACCACCATCTACTTCTAGCGGAGACAATCTCTCACTGCCACAATCAGACGTTTCACCCCTCGCCTCAGACGACTCCATATCATCATCTGATTCACCGGAAGAAATATCCTGGAATAATTTAGCTGCCTCGGCCAAATATGCATTGGTACTTTCGCATAGACGTGTAGCCTCATCGGCGTAACCAGCCATAATTGCATCAAAATCCTCCCCCCCATAACTGCCGCCAATTGGAGGATTAGACATGGTGAAAATATATACCACTGTATGTCATATGTAATATACGATTTATTACATACCTATATACTATCTATTGTCTTGTTTTACAGTAGTTATATACCTAGATTAGTATAAACCACTATGATACTGAGTTGTGGAAAAATAATGTCTGAATATTACGGGGAATACAATTACTGGAAAATAATAAGAAAACATCAGTAGAAAACGGGGAAAAAAAAAAGGAAAAAAAAAACCGTAAGTAATAATAATGTATGGGTAATTCTGATCACTTTTTCCACTGTTTGAGACGCAGGGTACGCCCGACTCTGATCATAGTGGCAGCCGACGCATTGGTTTGACGTAGTAATTCAATGACCGATGCATAGATCAGACTAGAATCCTTCCTCAATATTGCGGTCTGCTGGACTATACGCTCAGATACTGCAGACCCTACATGCTGGACAAGTAAGTCACATTGTCTATACATCAATTAATTGGCATGCCTCTGCAAGGTGCGTACGGCTCCATCTACAGCTGAGCTAACCTCTCGGTGGACAAAATCGAGAGATTTCGCGATAATAGGAGCGGAGGCCTGTACTATTGCATCATGCACAAATGTCGAAATGGATGAATCGTTAAGGCTATTATTCTCCGATGCATCAACACTCTCAACAGAAGCCACTGAATTAACTACGGTTACAATACTATTCCCATGATTTTCTCTGGTGTCGCTATATATTCCTGGACCATTTACATCCACATCATTCACAGTACGAGGGTAGACGTCCACTACACACAATTCATCATCACATGGATCGTTTGTATCTAGTGAAACACCGGCGTATGTGATGCTGTAATCAGTACTAGCTGGACTTACTAGTGATGATTTCGGCGGCTCTGACAGGGTTGATTGCTCGGAGCTGATGATAAATTCGCGGTCATCCAACTTCTCATCCAGAGTCTTGGTAATGTCTATAACGTCTTGACGTTTAGCTTGTAGATTGTGTCGTAGTTCCACGATATCTGCATTCAATTTCGTCAGGTCGAAGTGGAGAGGCCATTGTGGAGAACCCGTTGAAGGTGTACACTCGGCGTCTGTAATGATAATAACAGAACAGACAAACTATTTACATCACTTATTTAATTACATAATAATTATATTAATATTAACGGTATCCAATATATATTCACCAACACCATGAACAAACAAAAAAAATGAAACACACCTGTTCTACGCTTCTTCGGATGATTGATATTATCACAGGCGGCGTTGATTTCAATCAAATGAGCAGAGCGGTTTTCTTCAGTGACAGGCTGCCCGGTCTGCGATGATCCGTCAGTACAATTCCTGAACCCGATGACCGTTGTTCGTCGACCAGATGAGTTTCGGAACTAACTGGGAAGGAGACATCATAGCTTAGTTTCATACTCTTAGGCTCACAGAGACACGCACGCACGCACGCACGCACGCACACACACACACACGCACGCACGCACGCACGCACGCACGCACACACACACACACGCACACGCACACGCACACGCACACGCACACGCACACGCACACGCACACGCACACACACACACACACATGCACACATGTAAGTATATGCATAAATAATCATATTACAATCTATCATAAGACATATAATGAAGCAGATCTTACCCAATGGTTCGGTGTATGATCACGATGTTGAGTGCGTCGATCAGGTAAGACCTCAAAAATGTAATTATTTAGAGTAATGGCGCCTAGTACTTCAAATAACTAACGACTGAAATGCAGATGAGTAGAGGCTTCTGACGGAGGAGTCTGATGAAACGCTGAAGTGATTCGGTTCTTGTAGAGGTGAGATCATTCCCGAATACCCACCAGCTAGCAGCAGCCTCTGTAGAGTTGGAGCAGTGATGACGATGTGTGGACAACCATCCGGTCTTTTATACAATACGCCTCTATGGTCATAGGCGGAGCCAATATAATGACCATTCAAACCCCAGCCCACTGTATCCTAAGCACAAGAATAGAGTACCATATGTCGCCGTGGCTGATTACGAAATAGATTAGTGTTAATGAAAAAGCTATTGACGCAGAGATCCACACACACACACACACACACACACACACACACACACACACACACACACACAGACACACAGACACACCCCCCACACACACACACACACACACACACACACACACACACACACACACACACACACACACACACACACACACACACAGCCACACACGCACACACACACACACACACACACACACACACACACACACACACGCACGCACGCACGCACGCACGCACGCACACACACACACACACACGCACGCACCACACACACACACACCACACACAGCTTAACTCCCAACAATACACCTGAGGGACATCACTAGTCTCTGAGGTGGAGGTGAGTTGGGGGTCAGGGGGGCCATGCTGCCCCATTATGACACGATGTGATTGAATGGCTAAATTGGAGTGTGAATTGTTTGGTGGATAATGGATCTAACCTGCCTGCATCTGTTTCTGGTATGCGCGTGTGCGTGCGTGCACACACACACACACACACACACACACACACACACACCCCCACACACACACACACACACACACACACCCTAGCAAAAGCATGTCCCTGTCACGACCCATATACGAACTATTGATCCCAGACCCACACACAGATAGAATCAATAGGACAGTTCGCCTACACAAATCAGTGCATGCGCAGTTCAGTTTGAACAGATGGGCATTAACTGCCTCACACAAAAGCAGAACTAGAATCATATTGATCCCCCAACTGCCAAAGATGAAAATGCCATTATCAGGATCAATACGATCCTCAGATACCGGAAACTCCAATCAGCAAAATCAATATAATGACGTCATCGGAAAAAAAGGGTTAGGCCCCGCCCCCTCGTCCCTAGGGAGTGTCCTGAGAATGCCGAAATCGGACCTCGGGGTCTCTGGGGAATAATAGTGTCCTTACATACTACTAGTATGGTGTCAGCTTCAGACTGCTCAATGCTGTAGTCTTCCATCGGTTGATCCAAGGATGATGGATGACACCTTGTGGACATATAGTCCAACCACTTGTATGGTTTGCCTTCTTGATCGCGATCTTCCACTGATGTTGCCATCCTCCAGATCATGCCCATCCTGGGCACTTTCTGTGTGCTTCCTCTTGGCTTCTTTTCGGGTTGCAAGAGTGTTGTGTTCCACTCTTATGCGGGCCACATTGTTAACATTTCTGGAGTGCACCAGGAGGAGGATGGAGAACCAGCCTGACTTCATTTTGCTGCCCTTGTTCATTGTACATTCAATCCACATGTCCTAGGCCATGTTGGAATAGTGGTTACCTGTGATTGACTGAGTGAAATTAGTATGAAGGAAGGCAACCTGTTCAGCAGGAAGAGTGGTCAGCATCATCCCAGAAGTCAGGCAGCCACCTCCAATACTTATTGTTGTTGTATGCTACCATCCACGGCTGCATAGCACGCAAAGAGCTGACGTACGCTTCCCAGTTGTAGATATGAACTGCATGCACATTCTGCATTAGCTGTCATGGACAGGAAGTCCCTCCAGTAGTCTGCCATCTCACTGACCTCTAATTGGGAGTAAAGGTTGCTGATGAGATTCTTGAGATCTGCATCAGCCTCCAGTGCTGCATGAGCAGCAGCAAGGGTTTCCTTGGAGAGACTCGTCTCCTCTGTTAGGTTGGATATCAGCCTCTCCTTGGCCAGCTGACTCATAAGTACCTCATACATCAGCCTCAAGCAACACAGCCCCTCTTATAATGCTTTCCTTTCAGCGCACAATCAACAGATCCCTCAGCAATGACTCCTCCCGCGACAAGTATTATCTCCTAGCTCACTCCCCTTGTCAGAAGCAGTGAGTGCATTTTACGGAAATGAGACGCGGCGCTGCCAGGGGGAGAGCTGACAGCTGCCGGGGTAGGTGGATGGATTATGACAGGTCCATTCTGCTGCACTGTCAGTACATTCGGCAGCCATACTCCAGACGCCGCTACTGCCGGTAAACTGCTGGTAACAGCCGCGGCGCTGCCGGAGGGAGGGGCGGCATCTGCCGTGGGATTATGTCACTCTACTGCCGCTCCATCTCGTGGCCACCGCTCCACGCCGCAACTGCCGGTTAACGCCCCTTTTCCCCGCATCTGCCGGGGAAACTGGGATTATGACACTCAACTGCCGCTCGCTTCCGCAGCAGTGCGTTGGTCCTACATGCGTGTTGTGCTTGCGCTTAGGGTAAGGGTTTGGGGTAGAGTGTCGGACTGATGCTGCAGAGAAACACTACTGTACCTCCTGCCGCGGGTGTTCCGCGGCTGATGCCGCTTCCAGAAAATACACTCGCTCTCTCTCCCCCTTGTAGCGCTTGTTGATGGCACTCATCATCACACACACACTGTGTATGGAAAGGACCAAGAAAGGACACGATGTCATGGTACTTGTCTGGGTTCTCTGCCTTGATCAGAGTGATGAGGACGTACACAGGATGATCTCCCAGTAAAAAGGCATGTGTTTTGTGATACCTGCAACAGGGCCAGTTGAAGAGGACGAGGAAGTTGAGAGTGAGGAGGATGATGATGCACAGAGGAGGAGGGTGGAGTGATCTGAATCTGATGATTCAGAAACCAGTGACACAGAATGCTCTGACACATGTTTTGTGTCTGTAAAAACTACAGTCCCCAAATAGATTGTTTTCCTATTCAAAAGTGATGTTTTCACTCTACTGGATGGCGGCCATCTTGAATTTCAGGGGCCAAAACGAGGTCTTATGATTAAAATTGTGTCAGATTTGGAATCCTCATGGTTGACTTGTATGGAAAAGTGTCTTCATACATGATTCTAGGTCATCTAGATCAAAAGTTCATTTTTGGCTATGGCGCCGGACGCAATTTTGAATTTGGCCCTCTAGCTAAAAATGCCGGGATTTTTGCGAGGGACCTGGGGGCTAAATATTTTAAAAATGGTCCATAGAGGTCAAATCAATCATCAAAACATCCTTGCCAGAGGATGGTCACAGAACCTTAGTCTGTGACTCAACTAAATCTTTCCCAATCAGGATGGAAGATGGGAAATGGTGCAGCTCCGTGTTGATCACATGACTATGGAGATAGTGTTTACCGAATTGTGTGATGTATGGATTGTACGAGTAATCTACAGAAATGTGTTTTGCCTAAATCGGCCTCATGGTGGCGCTATAACAGGCCGTTGACGAATATTTGGGGCAGAGGTTCGTCGTTGGGGCGCAATCGACCGCCGTCCCCCTTTCTCCCCCACTCGTCTTTTGTTTGCGCTGCTTGATAATGGTGTTAATGGTGATTCCCCGACATTTCCTTTTCACTTGATATCGTTTCGTAGAGAGCGCCTACACAACCGATTTATATACCAAATGAAAGCCCCAATTCCATAGTTTACATGGTATTTTGAATTATTTTAAATGAGCAAAAAATGAGCGAGTTATGATTCAAAGAAAAGGGGTGGAGGAAAAAAAAGAACACACAAACAGACAGCTGGAGACGGCATTGTTGTTGTTGTTGTTCAAGCCTGCATTCAATGTCCAACGAATTAAATCATATACGTTTGGCTGGTTAATTAACTTGGAATTTGTTTATTATTTTGATAAGATAATAGGAATATGAATACAATGATTATTATCATTGTTATCAGGGAAGCATGTAAATGTCTATTTAGTGTGCAAGGCTTACATCCGGTCTAAAGCCCACCCACTGTATGCGCTGATTTCCATACACAATACATACACGATCCGTATCCTCTCCTCACCGGATGTTGAATTCACAGTGCTAACGGCCGTATTTGAACGACAAATGCGATGTTTTTTATTAGTTAAACTGATATAACAACATAACGT
The DNA here is from genome assembly GCF_964188405.1 of Protomyctophum parallelum. Lineage (NCBI taxonomy): Eukaryota > Metazoa > Chordata > Actinopteri > Myctophiformes > Myctophidae > Protomyctophum > Protomyctophum parallelum. Next base: position 19,647,543 of record NC_139714.1, read on the forward strand.
GGCTAATAATTGTTTATTTGGAATGTACTTTGGCTGGTAATTTAGGTAAATATAACGCGACTCACTTGTATAAGTAATTTACCGCGGACAGGTCCTGTGTTAAGAAACATATTATGATTTAATTCGTTGGAAATGGGATGCAGGCTTGAACAATGTCTTCTCCAGCTGGAGAGGGACGAGTGGGGGAGAGAGTGGCCAATCAAATCGCACCAAAAACACGGTCCCCCTGACCGTTCAGCCGACTGAGTAGTAGTGAAATTTTTTCAGACTTCGTAGTGTTAAACAATGTTAAATTCACTTTGCATGTTGCTTTGCCACTCGATGTTCACTTTAAGTATGCGCATACCCTCTATTCTGTATAAAATGTTGTATAAAGGATGTAGAAATTTCCCAAATATACTTTATACTGTTTGAATTTTAAGAATAGCAAAATTTGTAGCAATATAAGCTCACAATGTGTCACATTGCGACACTTTGTGATGTGTTAAATCTGCTGTTTTGGCTTTTTGTCTCATGAGTAAATATAGCCTATATACTGTATACAGTAAGGCTACATCTGCTAATTTCACTTTTCTTACATTTAATTATTTATTGCCTTCAAAGACATGCCAAAAATAGGGACACCTGGTTGAACGTGATTAGTGAAGTATACTGCTCAGTCGTCAGAATAAAAATAATACATCATCGCGGCTACTGTTATTGCCATGTCTATATTGCTACATTGTAAACACTTTAAATATGAATACTGTGTACATTACATACATACATTATACATGATTTTCCATCTTCCATGGCACTAACTGAAATATACATACAGAATAGTGCGATCAGTAATTACATTCCAAATACAGGATATTAATAGTCGGCGCCATGCACCAGACCAATTCCACAAACACCTCACAATAACATGTTTAATATACGTTTGTTTCAATCTCAGCTCCATATCCCTGCACCATGTTGTCGCTGTCAGGGTGGAAACCTTGTATGTCCAAAGCGGTAATACTTTTCAGGAAATGGAGAAAAAAAAAGAACCTGTGTTCCATTAGATCCAATGTGGTTATTGGATCTGCGCTATGAGCTTGTAGATCTACTATCTTTGAAAAATCTAGGACATTATTTTGTGCAAATCTTTGATTCTATGGGGGTCCCTGGAACAAAATACTTTGAGATGGGGGTCCGCGGCCAAAATAGGCTACATTTTGGGGGGGTCCTTGACATGAAAAGGTTTTGAGCACCACTGATATATTAACATATACATTTTTCAGAAAACTGTTTAGGATTTAGGAGACATTTTGTAGAATCGGCCTAAAGTCTTAACTTTCATGTAATCTCCCCCACGGCAAAAAATACGTATTTGCTACTTCTGTGTGAGAAAAAAATAAAATTCAAGTTGAATGAGATACAAGGTTATGCCCATACGTGTACATTTCAATAAAACAATCATTATACAGCGAAACAAGCCGCATTTACGGTGCACATGCAACGCACGGACCTCAATTTCAACTCATGCGACATTAGACCAATAAAGGCACGGTGAGGCTCTCGCCGTATGTATATATATATAATCACCGTGATGGAACGCGTGCACTTTTCAAAACGGTCGCAGGATATTAGCATCCCCGCACTCTATTACAAGGTATTAATAGGCTGCGCGGCGACGTGCTGCGGCGCCCCTGGGCCCCGTTAACTATTAACCAAGGTGTCACGCTGATGATGACTGTGCCCATAGGGGACACGCATCTGTAAAGATGTGTGTGTGTGGGTGGGTGCGCCTTTGTGTGACGTGTGTGACTGTGTGTGTGTGTGTGTGTGTGTGTGTGGGTGTGAGGGTGGATGATAAACACACATTGTCACCCCCCCACACACACACACACACACACACTTACACGCACACACGCTCGCAAAGGCACCACGCATGCATGCACGCAAGTGGAAGTGGGAACACACAGAGAGCCCTGCATGTTTCCAGCTCATTAGCGAGCCGCTCACAGATGGCACATGCTACTGGTTCTCAAAGTGGGGTAGCCCTCAGGAGGACTCCTTGAGGGGAAGGGGTCCTAGTGCAGGGTCCCCCATGCAGCAAAATGACTTCAGTCAGTATAACTCACCAATAGGTTTAACCAATATTTATTATAGAATCAGTGTGCATATAATAATATATTATCTTGGCATTCGGCTCTGCTGGCAATATTCTCCCTGCTCGGCACAATTAAACGCCATCATTAAACATAAAGAGCAGGGAGATAGATATACAATAACAACCCCTCCCCCTATAGGGAACAGAAATAACAGAGCCTACCGGTGGCGCTGGGGTGGTGGTGGGAGCAAACATAATGCATAACAACAACCAGGAACCATATGCAGAGGGAAGGCAGGAAGAATGCATGCAGTCTAGGTGAGCTTAAATACCCCGCCCAATTGGTCAGCTGACTGCCACATCAGCGAATGAAGACATGTGGGTCTTTCAAACACTGTATACACCCACATAGTAATGCAGCTTATTAACCCCTCGAATACATTTATGTCCTTTGAGCATATAGCATGAACCTGCTCGAGTATATCTGACTGAACTAACTCCGCAAGCTACGTATCATCTACTGACAGCATCAAAATCAGTGTAACCACTTTAACCCTATATGTCATTTGAAAACAGCCGATCCACGAGATATAGCAACGAGCGGTGAGCTTGTAGATCTGCTGTTTTCGAAACGTATTGAAAAATCCCGACGTACGTGGCCCAAGTACATGGTTTGATTTCCCCCGTGTGTGCGAGGCCCGCAGCATATAAGCGCATGTCCCACCAAGCTCCCGCAGATATCTATACCGCCTGCAACCGCGCCACCCACCCCCACCCATTAAGGCACGCGCATATTCGTTTTTAAATACTTAACCCCTATATACAGGAGAGGGGGGGGGGGGGCACTAATAGGATAGGTCGGGACCCATCATGACTATAAATTACATTTTCGTTTCCTACTCTTTTCCCCCCCACAAGAGGATATCCCTAAATAATGTCATAATAACGATGTAGAATCGGATCAGCAATAAAAGATATTCCAAAGAAGATATATAAGAAGTGTGAAGTAAGTGTGCTTGTATAGATACTTGCTTGTTCATTTCTTGGAAGGCTTGTTCCTAGAAGAAGATGGGGGCTGGGTGGGGAGTGGGTGGGTGGGGGGGACGAACGGACGACTGTAACGTCTGGACAGAGCGAGAAAGGAGACATCAGAGAGAGAGAGAGAGAGGAAGACGGGGGAAGGATTGCGGAGATGGGGGGAGGGGGGAGATGGGGGTCTCTGGGAAGGGGAGGGGTCTCTGGGAAGGGGAGGGGAGGGGAGGGGAGGGAAGGGAAGGGAAGGGAAGGGAAGGGAAGGGAAGGGAAGGGAAGGGAAGGGAAGGGAAGGGAAGGGAAGGGAAGGGAAGGGAAGGGAAGGGAAGGGAAGGGAAGGGAAGGGAAGCTAAACGTCTTCACCCGGCTAATATCCGTATAGCAAGCAGCTGCGTGGCCCGGCCTCTCGTTTCTGTCACGGACCTCTGAGCCCTGCGCGTGCCGTAAAGTTGATGTAGAGCTACTTAGAGGGAATGTTCCATGTGTGTGTGTGTAGTCGTATCTGTTGTGTTTGCACTGTATACAGTAGGGAATCTGGCAATCGTTCCTATAATGCTGTGTATGTGCGGGAGTAACACAGCTGTGTGTGTGTGTGTGTGTGTGGTGTGTGTGTGTGTGTGTGTGTGTGTGTGTGTGTGTGTGTGGACATAAATCGAGAGAGTGTGCGTGCCCGTTTCCGGAAGGGCTCCTTCCAACGGCGTCTGTCTGTCTGTCCGTCTGTCTGTCCTTCTCCATTATATTCAGAGATGAGGTTGAGGCCTACTTAGTGTACATAGTAAGCTCTCTATTGAAAATGAAAATTCAATTAAACCGCAATGCTCCTCTTGAGTGCCCCTCAATCGTCTCGCTTGTCTGATTGACCCACATCTCTCCCTATACGACAACAACATCCATCCATCCCTCCATCCCTCCCTCCCTCCCTCCCCTCCCTCCCTCCCTCACTTCATCCATCCATCCCTCCATCCAGCCATCCATCCATACCCCCATCCCATCCCATCCCATCATCCATCCATCCTCCATCCAGCCATCAATCCATCCCTCCATCCATCCATCCATCACTCGCTCCCTCCCTCCCCTCCCTCCCTCCCTCCCCTCCCTCCCTCCCCCTCCCCTCCCTCCCTCACTTCATCCATCCATCCCTCCATCCAGCCATGCATCCATCCATACCTCCATCCCATCCCATCCCATCCCATCCCATCCCATCCCATCCCTCCATCCATCCCTCCATCCAGCCATCAATCCATCCCTCCATTCCTCCATCCATCCATCCATCCATCACTCGCTCCCTCCCTCCCTCCCTTCCTCGCTCCCTCCCTCCCTCCCTCCCCTCCCTCCCTCCCTCCCTCCCTCCCTCCCTCCCTCCTTCCATCCATCCATCCCTCCATCCATCCACAACCTCCTTTTATTTGCATCTCTCTCTCTCTCTCTCTCTCTAAACTGTCGGATGTCACAATGCGACGTGCATGTGAGTTTGTATATCGCCTATAGCTTCCACTAGCAATGTGCAAAGTAACAGTACTTCAGTAAATGTACTTAGTTACTTTCCACCACTGTAGTTCCTATAGGATCGCATTATCAGCACTGTCCCACTGACTGACTGCGTGTGCGCGCACGCACACTCGTGTGTGTGTGTGTGTGTGTGTGTCCACAGAGTTGAACAGCTGTGATGGGGGCCTAATGCAGTATCGATCCCTGTCACCCCCGTCTAGAGAGCACCTGCCCGTGCACGCACGCACGCACGCACGCCAGCTGGCGCGTGTGAGCAGCACGTGCAGAAACGTCTGACCATACTGTACTGTACTGTAGGGAGAGCCGCCAAGGATGTAACACTTTGCACGTTTCATTTTTTTACTCAGAGATCCGTTTATCTACACATGTAATATTTTCAGGCAATGGACCTACACATGTCTGCTACCATAAACCACTTCAAGTTATTTTTTTAATGAAACAGGTCGGGAGTTATTAAAACCGAACGTGGACGCTGTTCCAGTGTTACAATTGCTGCGCATGTCGGATTAATTGTAACGGCATGCATGATAAATGTAACAACGCTAAAAAACATCATTAAACATATCGTTTTCAGCTTAAAGCAATTATATTTCATTGAAGCAACTCCTTAGCATTGTTTTCATACCATAGATGTGATAAGAAAATGTATCAAAAATAAGGGAATTTTTTTTTTTGGTCAGAAATACATTGATTAAACAAACGTTTTGATTTATTGAGTTGTACAATGTTATACAACCCTACAATAATTTTAGAATACACAATACAATACAATACAATTTTAGAACATATAATATTGGCCAATATGTCAACTGTGTAAATATGACCTATAATGGTATTGAATGGAGCCGGCGTGTGTTACAATTGATCCACTTTAGCAAGTTTTCTTTGCCGGTGCTTACAGACCAGAATGAACGTGCATTCCGTCTAAACACGATGCAAACTAATGAAGAACATAAGCATGAAGACATCCATGTGGATTTTATTCACCAACATCAAAGAATGAAATTGTAGCACACATATACTCCAGGTGTAAAATTTTTGCTTTTTGAGAAAAATCAGTTTTTCGCCAATAGCTCCCCGTGGGATGAAGGTAAACACTTCAAACTTCCTGGGCACGTAGAGTACGTTGCTGTACACATACTGACGCGATGGCGTCATGGTGGCGTTGACCAATCAAGAGATAACGTCCATGTTACAACCGTGAAGCGTTACAACCTTGGCGGCTCTCCCCTACTGTACTGTACTGTACGCAGACATGCAGTAATTCTGCTCTCTATACTGCCTGATGGAGGGGAAAGGAACTGGTTGGAATAACGTGTTCCTTACATGCGCTACGTCCAAAACTCCCCCCTGTCAGGTGAAGAAAAGCAGCTTGGACTCAGTCCGTTGCTCTCTCCAGGTTGGCAGAGGGAGTGTGGATTACACAAAATGGGTTGCAAAATCGTAGGATAAAAAGTTAAATAGCGATGTACAAGCTTGCAGTCGTGAGCTTGCAGATCGGCTATCTAGAAAATGTCGAAAGACAAAAGGACATGACAAAATGTGGAATATTTTACAAATCTTGTATGGAGGTCCCTGGCATTAAATATTTCCAGATTAAAATATTCTCAGATGGAAACATTTCTAAAATATTTCTAAAACATTTTCAGATGGAAATATATACCCGATTGGCCTGAATATAAATTATTCTTTTTTTTCCAATGGAAATATCCTAAAATAAACAGGGTCGTGAACATAGTCTTGAAACATAGGGTGTCGTCTTATAATCAGTCGTCTTACATTCGGCACAATATGGTATTTCAAAAATATTTCCAGATGGAAATTTTTCAAAAATATTTTAGGACGGGGTAATAAAACAATCGTGTACACACACCTATGATGCACAAGCTCACACATGCTTATTGTCAACAATATGTTTTTGTTTGTATGGTTTTCCAATTAATGCTATTGGTCATGCTTTAAGTCTGTTTGTGGGTTTTACAAATATCTAACCAATGAAAAGTATGAACAAGACGCTTGTGACTACAGTAAGTACAGTGGAACACACTTTCCTTTTTTCAAATTTCCTTAAAAGTAACGTGTTATTCAAGTACGGCCACACACATGCAGGAAGTATTATAATACTGACTATAGCACACACGCACGCACACACGCACGCAGGGGCAGCTGTGAGTACACATACACACAAGCATGCAAACAGCTACTTATATGCACAATTGCACATGTATTATAAGGCATTACCACTGTACGCACCCTACACATTATTTATATTATTTAAACACACACACACACACACACATGCACGCACGCACGTACAAGCACATGCACACACGCACACACACGCTATACAATTGTTTATATAATATGTAACAACAATTGTAATAACTCCTAAAGGCACCTTACATCATGCAATTGTTATAGTCTTTTCTTTTCTCACTGTACAATTTGTACAGCAATTTCTATTGTCATTATTGCTTCCCTTTTGGTCGTGAACACGAGCACCTTGAAACCCAAGCATCGAAACCCAAGTGGAAACCCAATCCTCTTCTGTCATGATGTATACACTATACTGTACATACACATGTGAGTCTTCCACTCACATGTGTGCATTGTCACACAGACATGTGCTCCCATACTGTACACCGCAATGTCCTCCAGCGCACATGCAGTGGTATACAGTATACATACGTACTGTATGTACTTGTACGAATGCATGTGCGCTCATATGCATGCACACATGCACACCATGCATGCATATACA